>NC_142527.1:19315200-19470200 GCF_964205215.1 Stylophora pistillata | reverse complement strand
AGAATGAGGCGACATCATCCGGGACTTTCGTGCGTAACGCGCGCTAAATTTAACTGAATCGACCAAGCATTACAGTCGGCCAGACAATAAAGAAAATGGCCTGAAAATGGCTAACAGCGCGCACGTTTCGCAAGCTTGTGAATTAAATACTTTCGGTTTTAAAAAGTTAGCATATGCGTTTTGAAGAGTAAACACGGCTTGACATCAATAACACCTTTACTTTAAGGTTCAACCAAAAGAACACAATTCTATCCAATTTGGGGTAACAGAGGTTTTGCTTCGACACCCTTACTGTTCCGCGTCGAAAGTAAGGCCGACGAACTGATCCACCACAAATCGTATAATTTGATTGTTATTTATTGACGATATTGCAATTATTCGTTCTGGCAAAAGGACAATACAAAACCGTTTGTATTGTCCTTTATATATATATATACAATAATTCGACTCCAAAATATCTCAAAATATAATTTGACAATCATGTTTTACTTACTTCTGTGGCGGGCCGTTGGCAACAGGTTAGCTTAAAGACTTGATTCGGGTTAGCAACTTATACAAGACCTTTCCTTTTGAAATTAATTTACCGACTGAAATGTGACATAAAGTACAAAGCCTAAATGTCAATCAATGTTCTGAATCACGTGATTCTCATTAATTTTTAACAAAACACTTCGAACTTCGAGTTGAGAAAGATCAACTGCCATGTGTTTAGAAGATACTGCGACTCTTTTAGCTTTCTGAAGGAGCTAAGGTAATATTTTTCAAAGAAATGCTTACCTTCTACTAGACAACCCGGTATTTGACTGCTTAGTTGCTCTTCTTTGCAGGTTAGGAGTCTTATTCCATCCAGTCTGCTCTTGTATGCTCAACGTCCTCAGCATTGAAGAACGGCACATCATCACTCTTTGGCAGACAAGGTGGACTGCTAAAAATGCATTTATTTTGATGAATATGGATTAACAAAGCCAGCCAATAATCGACTTTTAGGTCAAGGATGGGTACGGAGTTCTTGTTTGTACGCTCGGCTAGCTAATTAAGAATCAAGAAGAGAAGAAGGCTCCATGTGTGAAGAATTTGTGTTATAAAAGGCGCGTACAAAATATATGTATATATATTTTTTTTACGGGAGGAAAAAGACAAATGAACCGCAGGTTCATCCCTGGAGGCCTGTTTCGTGGTTGCCAACTCATCAGGAGATTTATATATATATATACATGTGTATATTTAGTGTTCTTATCTCTTAGTTTTAGGGTTTGTTTCTTGCATTTTGTTCATTGCTTTCTTTGTAATTAGGTTTTTTGTTATCTCCTTATTAGCACCAGCTCATTACTCGTTATCTGTAATTACGTAATCATTAGCACTTCGATCTTATTTAATGCTCTCTTTTTTTATTTCAAAAGTTGTAAATAACTGAAGAAGATCTCGGACCGAAACGTTTTTTATTAAAATTTTTTATACTTTTGACGTCAGAAGTTGTCCATCGATGGACATGGATTTTTAAACTTTCTACGTTCGTGTTTGCTGTGAGGTTTGGACTGCGAATCTTTACTGATTGATCCTCCTGGCGCGGTGCACCTTTGTTGGCCTGAGAGTTCCACTAACGACTTGCTATATACATATATGTATACATATTATATATATTATATTATTATGTATACATATTATATATATTATATATATATATATATATATATATATATAATTTTATTGTATATCCCTTGTCTTGTGAAAGAAGAGGAGGATGAAAAAGAACGTAAAACGAACAAAACTTCCCATTAATTTACAATGAGAGGATCGTACAAAAGAACACTGTACGGTGGCCCACAAGTGCACACCGAATTCTAAAACTCTACGCCGAATTCCAAATGCCCACACCAA
The DNA here is from genome assembly GCF_964205215.1 of Stylophora pistillata. Classification (NCBI taxonomy): domain Eukaryota; kingdom Metazoa; phylum Cnidaria; class Anthozoa; order Scleractinia; family Pocilloporidae; genus Stylophora; species Stylophora pistillata. The sequence goes on along the minus strand of NC_142527.1, from coordinate 19,468,322 downwards.
ATTCAAATTGCTCACACCGAATTCTAAATCTCCACGCCGAATTCTAAATCTCCACACCGAATTCTAAATCTTCACTCCGAATTTTAAATCTCCACACCGAATTCTAAATCTCCACACCGAATTCTAAATCTCCACACCGAATTCTAAATCTTCACGCCGAATTCTAAATCTCCACACCGAATTCTAAATCTCCACGCCGAATTCAAATTGCTCACACCGAATTCCAAAGATCTGGGAGACTGGACCGAGTATTGTTTCATCGAATTGAATTATGCATGGTAAAGAAAATGGCGACTAGAACAGTAGCGTTAAAATGTGATGCCTGTGGCGCAACGATATCTATTAACCGATTTTGTTCCAACTGCAGTATCGAGCTTGATCTCGAAAAGCTAACGATAAAGTATTACTTTAAAGAGGGGTACGAGTATGAAGTTGTTTTTTGAAAAAGTACCATGGAACCCACCTGAGCTGGAGAACGCTAAAGGAAAGGTTCAAGTCACTTGGCCTTGGAGGAAATCTTCTAGATTCAGACGATCAAGATGTAAGAGCAAGAGTACACGAAGAGCTGAATGGACCTGGATGTTTGTCCGATTATAGAAGTGTGTGGCATATTTTGCGGCGCGAGAGATTTAGAATTCGGTGTGGAGATTTAGAATTCGGTGTGGAGATTTAGAATTCGGTGTGGAGATTTAAAATTCGGTGTGAAGATTTAGAATTCGGTGTGGAGATTTAGAATTCGGTGTGGAGATTTAAAATTCGGTGTGAAGATTTAGAATTCGGTGTGGAAATTTAGAATTCGGTGTGGAGATTTAGAATTCGGTGCGAGCAATTTGAATTTGGTGTGGGCATTTGGAATTTGGCGTAGAGTTTTAGAATTCGGTGTGCACTTGTGGGCCACCGTAAAAACACTGAGTAAAAAAGGTGCCTTTTATTCGCTAAGCACTCAAACTGAATAGAAGACGTCACCATTCTCCTGTTCGAATGGATCGACGAAGAAATTTGCCTTACACTGGCAACGTAGGCATCTCCTTCTGCTGTAATACTAATAAAAACAATTTAACCGCCGCCCAGTTAGCCCAATGGATAGTGCGCTGGACTGTCGTGCGGGAGGTCGAGGGTTCGAGCCCCGGCCGGACCAACACTCAAGATCTTAAAATAATTGAGAAGAATTTGCTACCTTTCTATAACATCAAGAAATCGTTAGATATTCTAGTCTTCTCGGATAGGGAAGAATAAACGGAGGTCCCGTCTCCTGCAGGTTGGGGTAGGAGATGTTAATTTCCCACACACGAGATTTCTGTGTGATGGATGTCCTCCCCTTGGGTGGGATGGTGGGTTTGTTGTGAAGGCTGTAAGTTAGATAACTCATTGGGATAATTACGTCACCTTCGTTAAATAAAGAATATTGTATTGTGTTGTAAAAAATATTGAAATAATAAATAACAAAAAAAAAAATAAAGAAATTAGAACACTGTTACAGAACTGTTTCACACGGCTATTCAGAGTAATTCCTCTGCATAGTTGTCTGTGGAAAATCAATCAATCAGTCGATCAGTCAGTCAGTCAATAAATTGAAATAGAGCTTGTCAAACGTCTATGAAATTCTTTTGATCCCCATATTTTCTTTCCCCTTCCAATCTATCTAATTTGATAATGACCGTAATGTCCTTTAAAATTTTGTTTATAAAGTCTCCTAAACCTACAGCCCTGGAGTAGGCCCGTATTCTTAACGGTGCAGGAGACGGATTTCAATTCTCCGCCTGAGAGAGGATTTGAAACGAGGTTTGCCGAAGGTCTGGCACTAATAATCATTAATATTATACAGCTGTACATTAGATTTATTTTGAAAACTCTGATTGGTCGGGACCATACAGTCACTATACAGTAGCAATTAAAGTTGACTTGATAACTCAATATCTACAGCAGATATTGGGGTTATTACGTCGAGTTCAAAGTCTGCCTAGTTTCAAAGTTCCTTGTCAGTGAAGTACTCTCAAACTTTTTCCAACTCAGAGAGAAGTGTCCTCTTTCGCAGATTGTTTGAAAAATGTATAACGCATGATATCATGAATTATCAAACCCCGTGTCTGTGTCATCTGCCTCAACCTTCAGCTTCGGCAGATAACTCAGACCTCACTAATCGATAATTCATGATATCATGCCCAAGCCAAGAGAATAATCTCTTATCGCAAACTCATCAAATAATTGCTTTTTATCAGGGCTAGACCTTTTGCAGACCTCTTGCTAGCTTGCTTCAAGCTCAAGGCCTTACTAATTTTCCCACAGGGAAAGTAACGCTCGTGCTAAAACGCCACTATCGCGGTTGGTTAGATGTTTTTTAGTTATGATTTTGCATCCCTCTACATCATTTTTCTGTTCTTAAAGTCTTCTTTCGATTTTTTCACTCACCTTTAAAACCTTTAAAAAGAAGAAGGGAAGGATACCCAGTCAAAGACAAGTGAAATCAGCGGGAAGCAAGAAGGATGCAAGGACGATGCATTTTTGCGAAGGAACTGGTACTTAGAAGGAATGGTTACCTAGTCTTATTATCTTATCCGCCAGTTTGAGTTGGTCAGCATTAGATTCCATCCACCAAAACCACCTCGGTCGAGAGGGACTGAGGTGGAATACTTAACAACTTGCAAATCATAACCGAAGATTCTCGGAAATCCGCGCGGAGACATAGCCGAACACCCGAAGAACAAACATAAACAATATGGCGGGAATTTTAAAGCGTGAACAATTTGCCTGATGGTAGAGATGCGGATAATTTTGGATACGTAAATTCTGTTGATGAAGCGTATAAACTCATTACGGAATTCGAAACAGGATCGACGACGAAGTTTTCTTGCTTTAAGGCTGACAAAGGTTTCGGAAACACTGGTATGCCCATAAATATTTGAAAGCGTTACGTCGTGTTAGCTTGTATCACTCTCGTCCTTGCTCTACTGATCCTATTTTCCATCACAATTTAACAACAGATCACTCGAACAGAAGTCAAAAAATACTCTGGGAAGATCCACCAGACATTAAAGGTACAAAAAATTCCTTTTAATGGTGTGCCTTTCATAATTTTGGGAAGGAAAGTGTTCGATTGTCAGCACGGCAAAGATAGAAAAGGAAACGAAAAGACGCAGAAGAAGTAAATGAAATATTGCACTGTACATACACATATTTTTCTCATCCGCGACATTGGTGTTACTACTGTCACCTATGGCTTGTGAACCCGAAAGGTCAGATACACATCGATCACTGGGTCATATGACATTGATCTCAGAATACTTTTATGACAAACGCGATAACACTTCAATCTCGGCTAAATTGAAGATGGTTTAGAACTTACCAATTATAAAAACCTTTCACTGACGTATGCTGCTGACAAAAGAGAAAATAAACGCAATTCTACGCTTTTTTGTTTCTATCAAGCTGTCGTAGGTCGGCTCCTTATCTTTCAAGGCATCACGCAATGACACTTATGTTTCTTCACATTCCAAAAAATATATAGCTTGAGAAATGCACTATCACTCATCTTACGCTGATATACTTGTCTTTTACAGAAGGCTGGTCACAAAGATTTCGTGTTCAAGAAAAGATTTCTCGTTCAAGACACGCGGAAGTTTGACTGCAAAGTACAGATAAAAATGCGAGAAATTTTATTTTTTGCAGAGCACATGGTAGTTCCACTCAAGTATTGATAGAACGAATTCGGTTTAATAAATCCGATAAGCGTTATCACTCTCCAAAATTCATGCTACATAATCATCGGCTTATTGACTGGAACGAAACTGGGTGGTCTCGTTTTTGATTATTCAAGACACTTCAAGCTTCTTCATGTTTTTTTCTCCGTGTCTGGGACGTTAGTGTGGTAAACAAAGCTAACACACTGCCAGCACCAAGTTGTCTTTTCATCCACATAAACGCCGTGAATCAATTTTAAAACCTGACAGAAAAGTTGAGTTGAAGCAGCGAGAAAAGCTTATTTGTGCACTGCATCAGAGGCATTCAGTTTACTGTTACAAGGCATCTATTTTTTTTCCTTCAAATGTATGATTTTTAGTCTTTCAGATTCAAGAAGACAGCAAAAGAGATGGGAGACTGCGTCTAGAAATGTACGAAAAGCTTTACAAGGGATCGTTAAGTACGAAAGAAGGATTTACATTGAACTAACTCTCATTAAAGACCATCAGAGTCACCTTGTTGGCGAGGTAACTTAGTGTTCAACACGAATTAATGCAACGGTCAATGAAAAAAAGTACGCGGCGGGCAAGCCGGTCAAAGTATGACATAAAAGTTCCTGTACATTTTTTGCCATGATTTCGTTTTCTTTGTTGTTGTTAAAGTACAATTTCAAACATTCACATAGTACAAAAAGATGGCAAAGGAGTAAATAACGTATAGGTGTGTATTACTGGGGCGTTCCCACTTGAAATAGCGAGCATTTTCACAGTTCGAGTTTTTTATTTCTATAGGTCGCTGGAATATCTCAACCCCTTGATGAGAAGATCATCAAGAGGATCCACGAGCTCGTTGCGGGGGGAGTTAAGGAAATATATGAAAAGAGACGGCATTTGGAAATCTTTGTGAAAGAGGTCTTGTTTCGAGATGATCAGCACAAGACACAAACCGACGATACTTCCCTAGGACATCTGACCTGCGCACGCTCATGTATCGAGCTAAGGTTAAAAACCGCATTTCAAGAATTGTCCCAGCAAATGTCCACATAAAGACAGATAAGTGGAGAAAAGTTTACAACGCTGATTCCTTTTTCTTTTGTCCCCACTCAGAACAAGTAAACACGCATATGGAGGTTCCAGTCTGGTCTGAAAATGAAGAAGAAGAAGGTGATCACTGCAAAATGAAGCATTAGGGTTCTTATTTATAGCGTATTGTTTATGGTATATCTGTGATCTTTGCCGCGCCTTGACGAGACATCCCTTGATTTTACCATGCCGCTTTCTTTTGTTGTTGTTGTTATGGATGAGTTGGATGAGGAAGTATGTCTCACTCAAGAGGGGGGAGAACAAGAGTGGGCAATCAACTCAAAGAGGAAATGGCAATGCCAAAAATGTAAAGATCACAGAATATTAAAACTTCAAAACAGTTTGGTTTAAATATCAAGAAATTAATGTTACGAGTAGCAGCCAGTTAATGGTAGAGTTTTATCAAGTCCATTACATCATTAAATTCAGAGTTACTTTGTTTTGAGAGAAGGAAATTGAGGAGCTGTAATACACTTATCGTCATGACAGGACCACATAGTAAAATTTGTTTATAGGGACATTTGGAGGAGAGGGGGAAGACTTGTGACAAGCTGGCTGATATATACATGAACTTTACCAAATGGGTTAAGTGCTCAGTATTTCAATCAGCTATGGCTCAAATTAAACTTTGCTTTAGCTTCAAGTTTATTCCTTTGTGTTTGCCTTTCTCTGTGCTTATTTTTCAAGTTATGTTACACAAAAGAACACAAAAATAATAATGCTTTTGAATATTAGGAGCCTGGCATAAGCAAGAAATCAAAGTTAATTTGGGTAATAAAGTTAATTTGGTCTTCCAATGTTCTTTAATTTTAACCACTAATAAAATTTTCCATTTAAATTTATCCCCTCCATTGTTTTGGATGCTGTATGCAAAAAAAACACACAATCAAACAAAAAACATTCTGCAACAACTGTCCTATGTTGTGGTAAATAATTTATCACAAAATACATGGTATATTATGATTTTATTTGCCAAAGTGGCAAAGGCCTTTCATTGTCTATCCATAAATTAAAAGAGGAAATAGTTTGTAAAATGTAAGCTAATGATGCTTAGACGAGAAAGCATCACAAACATTGATACATGCCTTAGTAATCGGACGGATAGATTACTGTAATAGTATTTTACATGGTTTACCAGCTAGAGAATTATCTAAGCTCCAGCGCCTTCAAAATTCGGCAGCAAGGATTATTTTTAATATCCCAAAGATGTGTCACATCACACCAGTTCTATGAGAACTGCACTGGTTACCTGTTCAGTTTAGAATACAGTTCAAATTTATCATGATCACTTTCAAAGCAATTAATGGACATGGTCCAATCTATTTACAAGATCTTGTTAAGTTGCAGCAGAATGGACCATACAACTTAAGATCTAGTAATAAGGGTCTCATGCTGCAAGCACCAAATGCCATAACAAAGAAAACATTAGGTGATCATGCTTATATGTGTGTAGCACCTAAACTTTGGAACAGTTTTCCTTATAAAGTGCGTAACAAGACTGATTTTAGTAAATTTAAAATTTTACTAAAGACTCACCTTTTTAATTTAGCCATTAATTAGGATTGAATTGTGCATGGTTTAATAGTTTTTTACAATTTAGATAAGGTTATTATTAGTTTTGTAAATTTGATAAGGGTCTTACAGTAACTGTAATTTATTATCTGATGTAATTTTTATATTCTACAATTGTTATGCGCATTTGATCATATGTAAATGGAATTTTCGCACTACAAATATTAAACTATTACTATTCTACATCTTGAGTGTATAATTAATCATCCATGTGAAATAGGTTACTTGAAATCAATGTGAAAGATTTGTAAGATATTCAGACCCCTGATAACAATTACTGATGTGCTGATTTGTAGTATTTAAAGGTTATGATTTTAGAGGAGGTAGAGGAAGAAACTTCTGGATATGGAATTTTGTTGCAAACATCTGTTAAATCAGTTAAAAACTCTCTCTTATCATATTTCAAGAGTACATGATTGCCACACCAAAACCTTTTGTATTCTACATTGAACACCATGTGATGATTATGGTTTCAATAATAAAAGCTGCTGACTTAACTTTGCAAAAATATCTATGTACAAAGAAATAAATTGTGGTTATTTACTCCAGTAGCAGGTCAAACCATTCCTATCTAATGGAAGTAACAGAAATTGTCATGATGGTGGTTTTGGTGGATGGAGAGACAAATATCCACCAAAACCACTTTAATCTAATTTCATGTCTTATGATTTCATTATGAACGTTTGGTCAGCAATTGCGCATTATAAGAAATAATTAGCCAGAACGTAAACTGCTAATGTTTTGGGTAATATAATTCTTTTGCTTCCTTGAAGGTCTAACATTGGCCATAGATAAAATTCAAAAAGTACTGTTGTTGGTTTTGATCACTGTTTTGGTGGATGTCCACGCCCGACATCCACCAAAACTACCAAATACCTTGGCATCTTTCAAATATTGGAAGTATCTGCCTAAAATTGCGCGAAACGTTTTATAATAGTACCATCAAACAATCAATTAGTACTTACCATTTCTCGGGTGTAAAGTTTTGACGCAATTTTCCAAACAAATATTCCACTCAAGTCATCGGGATGAATCGGCATGTTTTCGTAGTTTCATAACTATCCATAAGTATAATACGTCATGAGGTGTCCATCATTCCATCTCAGTCCCTCTCGACCGAGGTGGTTTTAGTGGATGGAATCTCACGCTGACCGTTTGAGTTTTTCCTTGAAGCGTTCATGTGGAAACTTTCATCTCTTTTCTGTTAAAATTTCTCAAGAAACTCGCGATGACGAGTTTTAACAGTGAAAATGTGACTTCAATACTGATACAGGCTTCCATTTGGGCCGTCATGATTGGAATATTATCCGTAATTATTTTGGCATTAGTGGTTTTCGCTCTTCGATTCTACGTGCGAAGAAAATCTAAGAATGCGCTTCCACACCTCCGATCTGCAGGAGGTAAGGGAGAACATTTCCGACCTGTTGTAGTGGGATTTTTTCACCCCTATTGTAATGCAGGAGGTGGAGGAGAAAGAGTTCTATGGACAGGTATTCGTGCTCTTCAAAACCGCTACAATTTTGTTCGCTGTGTTGTGTACACGGGTGACTCCTGCGTGACTGGGAAGGAAATTCTCCGAAAAGCGGAACAACGCTTCAACATTTCGTTACCTCGATCAGTAGAGTTTGTGTTCTTGAAGAAGAGACGCTGGGTCGAAGCGAGTACGTATCCACGTTTCACCCTCTTGGGACAGAGCTTTGGATCTATGATTCTTGGCTGGGAAGCCTTGAACTCTTATCTGCCAGACATATTTGTGGACACCATGGGCTATGCCTTCACTCTGCCAATGTTTCGCTATCTCGGGGGATGCCAGGTTGGTTGTTACGTTCACTATCCTACCATCAGCACTGACATGTTGTCACGTGTAGGTGATCAAACGGTTTCCTACAATAATGCGGCTTATATTAGTAACAGTCGCGTCCTTAGCACAGTCAAGTCGATTTATTATTGCCTGTTTGCTGTGTTGTATGGTTTGGCTGGCTCATGTGCTGAAGTTGTCATGGTGAACTCGACATGGACCTACGGCCACATTGCATCATTGTGGAGAAGGAAGGACCGGACATCAATAGTCTACCCACCCTGTGACACTAAAGCTTTCCTTGAGCTGCCTATGAAGGTTGATAGTGTTGCCGCTGATGATGAAGGTGATGATGACAGCATCCAGTCCATAGTGTCAGTGGGACAGTTCAGACCAGAAAAAGACCACCCACTCCAAATAGAGTCCTTTCATAAATTCCTCAAATGCAAAATGGCCAAAGACAGGCACAAGTATAGGCTCATTCTTGTTGGAAGCTGCCGAAATGAAGAAGACAAAAAAAGAGTTGATTCTCTTAAGAAGTTGGTTGCAAAGCTTGAGATCAAAAAGAATGTTGAATTTGCCTTGAATGTTTCCTTTGATAAGCTCAAATCTTATCTTGCTGAAGCCACCATAGGTCTGCACACTATGTGGAATGAACATTTTGGTATTGGTGTTGTTGAGTGTATGGCAAGTGGTGCCATTGTCTTGGCTCATGACTCAGGGGGCCCTAGAATGGACATTGTCATTGAATGGGAAGGAAAACCAACAGGATTTCTAGCAAGTGACAAAAAAAGCTATGCCTCTGCAATGGAAACAATATTTTCCCTTTCTCTAGAGGAGAGGAATGTTATCCGTTGCAATGCAAGAAACAGCGTTAGCAGATTTTCAGAGAAAACCTTTGAGAATGGATTCCTTCAATGCACTGAACCCTTATTTATGGGTGCATGAGTTTATCCTCGCTGGATGTAATATTCATGTACTTTCCTGCATCATTGATCTTTTCGATGTGTACCTTGATGAGGGTTTAACCAATTCTCAAAAGTCCACAAAAATTTTTGTTATCACACGAAGAAAGATTTAACATATTTATCATATTCATGGGAAAAACAAATAGATTATTTTTGCCTTTGAGGTTTCAAACCTTAGTCCCTGTTTTCAATTTTGTGGGTCCATGCTCCACCAACTTAGCAACAAAGAACTGAAAAACTTAACCCTTAAACTCTCAAGATCTGATTGTGAATTCTCCCCTCTAGCTGCTACACATTTCCTTGTAAATAAGTTCTGGGAATCTTGAGTTGGATTAGGATAAAAATTTCTACTTGATAAGTTTGAGTACTCTGGTTACCTGTTTGCTGGATTATGTATGGACATGATAGGGAGAACTTTCATCTCAGTTAGGGACGAATAAATGGAGGTCCCATCTCCTGCAGGGTTGGGGCAGGAGACGTTAATTTCCCACACACGAGATTACTGTGTGATGGATGTCCTCCCTTGGGGTGGGATGGGTGGGTAAGGACAGCAGGTCCACATCAGCTATTACAGCTGCCAAATTAATCAACCTGCTAAAACAAATAAATGAACTTCATGTTAATCACTTCTGGGGGTTAAAAGGTTAAGCGTGTAACATACTACAGGGCTGGACACTAACTTTTCAACTTACTAGTGAAGTGGCTAGTGACATCTTCAATGTTTTTAGAAGCTACAACAATTTCAGTCTGTTTACTTGTCAAACTGGCTAGTTGAAATTGAAAACCACTAGCCAAAACTGAATTTCTATGGCTAGTGGGCTACCGTTAGTGTTGAGCCCTGTTAACTAGGTAACTCAATGCACCAAGTGTGGTATTCTGTGAAATTCATCAAATGTGCTTGGTACATAATTTGCAATTTAACCTGTTGTTGTTAGCTTTTACACATTGGTGTTTGCCCTGTGTTGCTATCCCACAGATTTTCTTTGGCCATCTTTGCAAATGGAAAGTAAGGTCAGCTTATGGGAGTGGACAGTTTTTGTCGCACACCTTTGCAAAATGCAGCCTGAAGCCAATGTCACAGGGCCAAAGTAAAAAGTTTGATGAGGGTGCCTGTATTAATTGATAGCAAACCTTGCTCGCTACTCTGTTTGGTGATTTGGTCAGCCAAAATTAGTGTTTTTAGTCACTTACTGTCATCAGCCTATATGTAACTAAGCAATAATTTTTTTTAATACTAAATTTGGGTTAATATGCAACTTGTGGAAGGTGTAACAAATTGGTTAATAACTCGAAAACCTCTCTATAGTTCTGAGCATTATACTGCATTGTCAATGGGTTTGCCTAATGCATTTAAATGATTAACATTACTTTGTAACCAATTTCTTGTGGTGAGCTCTTTGCTCTTAAAAGTTCTTAATTTCTAATGTTCTTTATGGCTGGTTTCATTCAAATTTTATTCAGGTGAACCAGAGCTTATTTCTTAATACTACACATGATTGATCATTAAAACAAAAGACAGATGAAATCTCACTTTTACAAGTATGTACTTTTCAGAAAAAAAGTTTTTCCACAAAAGCAAGTTTAAACCCTTTACTGCAGACTCAATACATCATGCTACATTTGCATTTGTGTCAAGTTTTTTAGCAATAGCGTTTGCTCTCATTCATTGATAAGTAGGTGTCACACAACAAAGGGCCTTACCATCGCTAATCATTGCTTAATCGTGAGGTCATCTTTGAAATCTGTGAATAAGTGTAGGGTGATATGTTGAGAAATTCCATGCTATTGATAATATTATTTTGTTATGAAATGACCAGTTTATACTGAAGTTATAAGATTTGAGCTTCATAGATAAAGCTTACAATTATTATAGTTATTTTGAATTCTCTGTAGTTGATTTGAAATACACAAGGTTATTCATTAGAAATGAAATGTCAAGATAGTACATGTACGGTATTTTGAAAAAAATAGAAGTTATCGGAATTGAGCATCATGGCAAAATTATTTTAAGAGTTACTGAATAAAAATAAGACAACTATAAACATTAAGAAGCATCTGCCATTCAGTTGTTTTGAACTATATATGAACCAAGTCAGAATTTAATGTCACCTCAATAGTACAATAACAAACATGCATTGATTGATTTCAACACAAATGCCTTTGGTGACCTTTTAAAAGGGTGGAACTTGAATCGTTGTATGTGACTTTCTGGTTGATTTTGACTGAATCTGCACCAATCTGAGGTGGGAGTTCAAAAAGGTTTTCGTGGTCAACCATGTTGCTAAACATGTTTAATCATCAGTCTTTTCTGGACGATAGCAGAAACTGCAAATCTAGATGACAATTCAACACATGGAATGTTTTCCTGCCTTGCATAGCTGTACTTCATATGTTTAGGTTTTTATCATCTTTGCTTAACTTGCGGCAGCATATGATAAAAATGCTATGCTGATGCTTCATGGTGTGATATGGAGGATGCAGTCCTGGCCCTTTACACCCTAAGATCAGCATCCATATTTTCCAAACTCTTCATCATGCATTTCTTTTAATACTGACAAGGAGAATTTGTTAACTATCAAAGCTTCTAAGTTCGGCAGTCATTTCTTTTATTCTTCAGACCTTGATACTTTAACCTCAAAAAGTGACTCACTTCCAATTACCCTTACAATATCACCTTTAAATGAAACATTTCTGGTCACAAGAATAAAGGCACTGATCACCAGGTAAAGAAGCCCTTGACTGTTGAAACAAGTGAAATTTTCTTTTATGTCAGCATCACAGGAAATGTCTAGAGAACAATATGGAGAACATGCATACTGATGTTATGGCCTAAGCAGAATGTGAGGCAGACAGAGGAAAACTGCTCTTGATCCTGGCAGTATATAGCCCAAACACAGGGAATAGAGGTGGTGTGCGTATTATGAAATGCCAACAATGGTGCAATTCAAAATGTTTCTGGGTGGTAAACATGAAGTCTATTTGAGCCAAGAGCCTCATCCAGCTGGTCTTATCTCAGTTTCCTTAGCATAAACAACGAGGAGTATGTACATGTAGTACTCCTTGCCCCCCTTGGATGGGATGCTAGTCCATTAGCATTCTATCAGGCCTCCCTGACAGTTTTCTGGTTCCATTTATACACCTAGGTGCAGAGGGACACTTGCAGGAAGAGAGTGTTCTGTCTAAGAAAATAACACAATCACCTGGCCAGGTCACAGTTTCAAATCATATCAAATCTAGTTTAATGCCTATACCCAGTTTGTAATGGGAGTGAATCGGTTTCGGATTATATAGAAAATTTTACTGAGGTTAGGTGTGTGATAGACCTTGTAGAGGTCCCTGATCCCTATTGTGCTCTTCTGAATTCTTAAATAAATAAAATAACATTATTGCTTGAAGTATAAATATCTTTATTATTAATACAAGTTATCCTCATCAACAAGTTGTAATATTTCCAGTTATTTTTTTCACCACATAAATACAATGTATAACTTGCAGCCATAAAGCCTTACATCCAGGACTACTTGGATGTTTACACAACCTCCCATGCAAACTTTTCCCTGTCTGTCAAAGTAAAAGAACGTAACAGTCATAAGTTTAGCATAAACATTATAATTATAATGGTTACTAGCGTCAAGACCAGATTTCAACTGATAACAAGACAGGTAAAGGAGAGTAAGAATAGGGGGGAGGTTCTTATATTCATTTGATTGTTGGTTCGAGTTTCATTATCTTGACTGTAGTCGGTTAAAATTTTCAATCTTCGTCGGTAGTTGGTGAATCTCAGTTGGTGAATCTCAGTTTATGATTAAAATTGCAAGTTAATCATCCTAGCTAACCATAAATAAACTTTGATGAATGGAAATTCTATGTCTAATGGAAACATAAATTTAAAGAGGCTATATAATTATTTCCCAAGCTAGAATGCTCTTCTATCTGAATAAAAATATCAATAATGTCGCACCATGTCAGTTCTCAGTTAGCATTTAAGGCAAATATTTCCCCTTTCAGGTTAGTGCATATACAAAACAAAATCAGAACTTTGAATTCCCACAGAGTGGTAAAGGGGTCTAAATACAAGTATCATAATTAACCTTCCCTAATGGGGCCAAGAATGCTTCTATCCTCCCAAAAATGATTAACTTACCACAGTTTGACAAATACTCTGCAACTTTCTGCTGACTGTTGGCTTTGGCCATAGCCATTGCTGTGTTTCCTTTCTTTGATTTCAATCTGAAGTCTGCCCCTTGCAAAACTAAGTACTTCACACTGGTCAGATGGCCATTTCTTGCCGCAACATGTAGTGGCGTGCAACCAGATATGTCTGCCAATTCGACATCTCCACCATGCTGAATTAGCAGTTTAAGGACTTCAAGATGTCCATTTGCCGCAGCCTTGTGCACTGCTGTGGAGCCAGATTCATCAAACTCTTTTGGACTCTGAAATGAATGTTACAGTTTACCATATGGAAACAAGACTTGAGTTCAGAATGGCAAAATAATCATGAGTGTCCTTAAATAACCCTGCCAGACCTCGGCAATCACTGCAGTCTCTTTAGCAATAATTGTACAGTTTTGGAGAGGCCGGGATTTTGATGAAAGGAATGAAATTGAATCCAAGCTACCAGTAGTTTTAATAGCCCTTGATTTCAAGAATGTTAAACTAATAAAAGTATTTCTTCAGTTTAAATCAAAACCTTTTTTACAAAATGTTTCATTTCTTGTAAGTTATGGCACTAAGCTCCCTCCTGTTTCTTCAGGAGTAGCATTTCCCACTTAACCCTTTTCCACCCAAGATCTCAGTGATTCTCCTTACTGTCTGCCATACAGTACTTATGACACTAGCTTGGAGAATTTTGCACTGGATCAACCTAATATTACCTAACTGACATTTTTCTTTCTTCTCACCACTTGTCTGCTTGATATTGTATTGATAAATTCTGTCTTGGTCACTCATGGGAGTTAAAGGGTTAAAAGTCCATTAGATCATGGACCGAATTTTTTACAAAACATTGAAATATATAGTATTTATGTTGCAGGTAAAAATTAAATTCAGGTAAAAAAATTTAACCTAGTAGGTTGAATTTCAATTCCCTTTGTCTCCGAGCTAGGAGACAAAGGAAATTGATTTTCGACCTAGGTTAAATTTTTTCTTACCTGAATTTAATTTTTACCTGCAACATTTACATTCTTTGAGCACAGGGAGGGTACCAAGCTACTGATGTTGTGACCAACAACCGATAACAAAATGTTTTGACACACTGATCTTTTCAACCCCTATCAGTTCATTTTAATAATCTCTTTTACCCTACTTAGGTTAACTATTTCACCCCCTCACTCCAAACAATGTTGTGTTGTGATTACATGAACTTTTAGCCAACATTGAATTGGAGGAAGGGGATCTGTTAATGATTTAGAGTGTGATGGAGACAGGTCTGTTATTCTTCACATAAAGAGAACTTTTCAAACATGATGTGTCAACTAATTTTAACACTGATTGTAATAATAAACTTTAATAGCTAACACAATTACTGGTAACCCAGTAGTTTACATTGTGGGCTGTATTAAAAAGAATTGTAAAAACTAGATTATCAAGAACAGCATGCACATAAATATATTCAAAACGTTCTAGAGATAATAAAATGTTCACGATCTGAATTTAAAAAATTGTTCACTAAAACTTTCTTAAAGTTGCTTTCATCTGTAACAGTTTTAAATTTGTCGTCCAGATGGTTCCATAAGTAAGTGGCACTCGCATGAAATGTGCGAAGGCCTGCGTTAGAGTGACATTTCAGCACGGCGAGATGATCATGGAAAGAAGCTCACGTATTATAAGAATGGGTGTTTTTAACATAAGTTCTATAGCTTGTAAAATAATGCGGACTTTCTCCATTCACAAATTTGAACATCATGCACAATTTCTTCATGTGTATTACATCATCAATTGGCATCCATTGCAGTTTCTTGAACATTTGAACCGAGTTATTGTGAAAACTAGCATCTAATAATAACCTACTACAACGTTTCTGCACTTTAAGTTTTCTTAACAATTGGTCATTAGGGGCGTTACCCCAAACCGTACAGCAATATTCAAAGACAGGCTTAATAAGCACATTAAATTGTAGCCACTACTGAGCTTCCTTTGTTAAACATCCCTCTAACTTTTAAGAACCCCATCCATAGTTTAAAATCTAACTCTGTGAGGAAAATTCATACAGATTTTTATTAAAAAATCAGTCTAATCATCATGTATAAAGTAAAATTTAAGCTAGCACCAAGCTTAGTTACAAGATTTATTTTCAGCAAATCACACAGTGTATAACTTAAGAGTTAAAGAATTTATTATTCCAAGATTTAACTCTATTAATTATGGCAGGCATTCCCTTAGGTATTTAGGACCTGTGCTATGGGCTAAGCTACCTTCCGTATTAGGACGTTGAATTCACTAGCAGGTTTTAAGAGGGCAGTTAGAGGAATGGATTTGGAAATGTTAATGGATGATGGTGGCTGTGTGGGCTGCTTGGTTTGCAGTGCATGATTCTTAGTTATATCTTAGCCTCAGACTATTCCTTCCCCCCCCCCACCCCCCCACGTCTTAAGGTCCCCTAGCCTAGTTCTGCAGACCACAAATTTTATGCTATTTATTCGTATATTTTATGCTATTTATTCGTATATTAATACTTAGTAATTTATTATTTTATTTAAGTTATCTTGTTGTGTCCTTACTTAGTGCATGGTTTTATTACTGCTATTTTATAATTGACACATGAATAAAGTTCATCATCATCTGATTCATTTCCTGATAGTTCTGTTGTTTAATTTTTGGCAGAACACCTAAATGTCAAATGTAATAGACGCGGCTGATAAGAAGACAGCTTTTAAGGGCTGACAATACTTATGGAACATTTGAGAAACAAGACCCAAGAGTTAGTGAGGGATGGATGATAAATTGGGTCACAAATTATTCAATTGTTGGTTCTCTTCCTTAAATTGCAGGTTTCTCCCCCTACAAAAATACCCAACATTCCAGTTGATGGGTAATTTCAACTCTGTGGATGTACATCTCTGTACTATCTCTTAATTCTCTTTAAATTAATTTATTGATGAATTTTATCAGTGATCCATGCTATTCCTAACATTTAAATAATAACTCCATTTTCTGTAAAGTGCTGTTTTTGTTATTAACTATTTTGAAAACGTTTCCATAGGATGCTATTAGTAAATTCATTGTGTCTAAACTATCCACATTTAAATTGTAAAATTCAAACCTGTCCATTATTAAGGGCTTGGGAAGCTTCTCGTGTGTCACCTGCGAATGCTAAAGAAAGAGTTCCATAATCATAAGGTGATTATTGAGGAAAAGAATGAAAAAAAACAAATTTTTATTACATCAACAGGACACAAAATAACATACATAATATCTACAAACTTCTAAATTGAAAAAAGGTAACCAGACTTCGCAAAGAAATCGCATTCGTTGAGATTTTCGCTCGGTCACGGACAGAGGAACCGCAATATAATTATTTTTATGCAGAAAATCATTTGAGTAAACCGAAATGCGAAGCTGTACCATCGATAACTACACGGAAGCAGAAATGTTGAAAGAATTATAGTCAACACCAATCTGTGCAAGGCCGTTTAATCTGTGAACAGAGACATGATCAGACTAAACCGTACGTCAAAGAAGTAAGGTAAGGTAAGGTAAGGTAAACTTTATTTAATAAGTAGGTTGAGATTGTTTGGCAGCCGCAGAGCTGATGTGGACCTACTATACACAATCAAAATTTGACAAACACAAAAGATTTTAACAAAAGAATAAAAGCTATGCACAGGGAGAAATCAATAGATGAGTGGAAAGTAGGTGTTCACTATGAAACAACATCTACGTGAAAATGCCCTCCATTTTAGACGAAGGGATTGCCAAAAAATAAACTCTAAACTTCTGTTTGTATTTGTGGGAGTTCTGCCATTAATAAACTTAAGTGATCTCTCTTTTGTCTGAACCTACCAGCCTCGTGAAGATTTGGTGCATTTCGCACTGGAACGCCGTTTTTACATATCATCTTTTCGGCGAAAAAGAAGCCTCTTATCAAAATGCAAATATTAGGCACAATTCGATCGACCAAAACATCGGAAAAAACGTCAAGTCGGCTACCATATCAATATGTAAATTGACACAATTCGCACCAGTTCTTCACTCAGCAAGTCCTCTGCGCAGCCATTTCATGGAATGTCACACAACGCTCTCTACTTCGTTCGCGGAGAGATTCGCGTGACGCTTCAAAGAGCGGCTGCAGAGGACACACGGAAAGAAGCGTGACAGCTCACCATATAACGGCGGGGTAACATAAGAGCAACTTACGAGAGGACCAGGAAATAGGGAATATGTACCAAAGTTCCTTCACCTTTATTCCAATACTTCACAGCAAATACAACCATGAATGAAACAGCAAGGACAAAAACGACTAGTATGTCCCAAAACAATATCCCATAACAAAAGCTTTTTCCCTGTAGAAAATTAAGCCTTGTTCTGACCTGGAAGTACCTAGTCTCCTTCGTCGCCGTTGAAGACGAGTCTAAGAACGGCTGCGAAGGAGACTGGGAAGCATCTACATGTACCGTTGCACTTATGTCCTCTTGTTGTAGATATGTCCTTTGACGTAATATGATACAATGGCCAATCACATCCTGTGATCTATAGAGCGACACGTGGCTTGGGACTGGTTAAGAGACTCCGTTGCAGTTATGTCTTCAAGCAAAAGTGCTCATTCAAGGGGGTCGGGATAAGTAGAAAATTTGACACGTTTGAGCAACTTCCAAAAGATGCTGTTCGCATGTTTCCTTGAAGTTCTATCGCTCCTTCGTTAACGCCGTGTGATCGCATCGTTCTTCTAATCTAAACGTGGAAGAGCAACTGCTACGAAAATAACAAAGCGACTTTTGACCAAAGGATGCGTTATTGTTCACCCTTTATTTGCAGTCTTGCTTTATTTACAGACATCATTGTTCGACTTGCGACTTCAATGACAACATTTTACCCATATCACAATTGTTTTATTTTCTTTAATATTTGAAGATCGTAGATTATGGTTCGTCGGCATAAAATTATATATTTTTGACGCTTCGCTGATCTGCCGGAGGTGAGATCGACTGAGAGGTCAAAGTTGTGATAATTTGTCTGCGTCACGAAGTCTTCCTTCAATCACAGAAGTTTAGCCTTAGTTCTGTCTCTAAATTTCATTACGGTCCGGTTCCGCTGATTTAAGCTGCTCTTTTTTTAATTACTGTTTCTAAATTATTGTCGGATTCGTTGCACTTTTGGGTGGATTTGTCATAATTTACCCCGTTTACGACAAATTCACATAATGATCAAATCAAAAATCGGGTAAAGATGGCAGTGGCAAGTCATTAGGATATATTCCACCTTCAGGACCTTAAGGATGAATTTCACAGAATTTACCCTGTTTTTCTAGAATTCACTGATCAAATGGAAAAACCAGGTAAAGCGGATGGCATATGGAAACTTAGCGTGTTAGCCACTTGCGGATGAATTCGTATAATTTATCCCTTTTTTCTAGAATTCATTGAAAGAAAAAATGGAAAATCGGGTTAATAATTGGCTATGGCAACTAGGGATCTATTTAATTCGGAGGATAAACTCTTAGACTTCACCCCATTTTTTGTCAAATTCACTGCAAAAAAAACCCATGAAATTCGGGGTAAAGATAGCATATGGGAACCTCAGGTATTATTCACTTGTAACATGAAGGCTCGGGAATTCACCCCGTTTTTCTCGAATTAGCTGATCAAATGGGAAATCGGGGTAAAGATGGCATATGGGAACTTATGGAAAATCGGGTTAGGGATTGGCTATGGCAACTTGGGATCTATTAATTCGGGGAATGAAGTCTTAGATTTTACCCCGTTTTTTGTCAAATTCACTGGAAAAAAAAAAGATGGAAATTCGGGCATATGTGAACCTCGGGTCTTATTCACTTGTAACATGAAGGCTCAGAATTTACCCCATTTTTCTCGAATTCGCTGATCAAATGGGAAATCGGGGTAAAGATCATCATATGGGAACTTAGTGTGTTAGCCACTTGTGGATGAATTCGCAGAATTAATCCCGTTTCTCCTAAATTCATTGAAAAAAAATGAAAAATCGGGGTGAAGACTGGATATAGCAACTTGGGATCTATTTCATTTGGAGAATGGATTCTTAGATTTTACTCAGAATTTACCTCGTTTTTCTAAACAAAGTGACACCAGGAGGTAGACGGATCCGAATCTTGGTCCTTGGGAAATAGCTAAGCTGTACATTCCTGATTTGGGTCCAGGCTCCATTATAAATGGTGCGGACGACATGGATATTACTGGTATCCTGAACCTGATGTACTGGTGCAAACAATTTACCATTCCATAGCCTCTAATCGACGACGTTCGAAAAGCATGTAATACAAAGTGGGCTCGCGTGCCGAAGCTAGAAATAACAGATGAAGACAAACAGGTTGTCTTTGATGCTATTGAAAAACGTCTCGGAGATTCTCAATTGGCCCATGACCCTGCCGCTTTAAAGGCCTGACAGGAAATATTTCAATTGGAATAAGTGTCCGACTTACATACATTTGAAGCCCCAGTATAGAAATGCGACGGAGAGAGATGGTTCAAACATTACCAACGGACTGAAAAATATAAATATGGACTCAGAACTCAATGAGGAATTTCGAAGGCAGTTGGGAGAAAATCTGCGTAACATAAAATCTATGATCTCTATTGAAGGAAAGCCTTCTTTTTTTAACGTCGTAGACAGCAATTAATGAACTGTAAACAATATTTTCAGCTTTTCGTACGATTTTACACTTCTAAAAGAGTTTTAATTTCTAATCTGGTTTCGACGCTTAATAAAATTCTAGTGGCTAGGCATGGATGAGTGCTTCAGTTTCTTTTTCGTCGCCCTGCATATTGATGGGCTCCAAAAGTACAATAGAGCAGACAGGAAAGGAGCCAAGTGTCCTTAAACATTACTTAAGTCGGGGTCGTTCTCATCCTTTTCCTGGAAAACATCACCACCTGTGATTGTACGCAAATTTTATGTTTCGTATAACGGTTTATTAAGACTTTTACTTTTCTTAGCATTTGGTGCGCAGCCGCATAACTGATAAATATAGACCCCACTTGCGCCAGCGAGTTATCCTCGACATACCACTCTACATCTTTCTCGTACTTCACTCTGGTTTTCCTTCATCACGCACAAATCTTTCGCCTTTTACTAAAGATTTCCGTGAGGGAGAACAGTAGGTTGAGTTTCTAATCAATTTTTGAGTCGCCCTGCCTTGAAGCGGGGCTTCCTAAATGAAGTAGAAGAGATATAAAAGGTAATTGAGATTTAATGAGCTAGTAAGTCCTCTCTGGGGGCGCTTACGGAAATTAAAATCTGTGCCAAGCTCATTCACATGTGAAATTTGCTAGAAAAATAAGAAAGTAGAATCGAAGGAAAATCAAATAAGTACAATTTGGGGCAATGATACCTACATTGTTTCCTATTAGAATGAACACACCTTTATCAATTATCTAAATGAACAATGATTATCCGACCTCTGAGAAGTGAAGATAGGGGTGATTGTTTCATTACTTTTTTAGCTTTACCCCTCATTTTCTTCTTAGATGGCTTGCTTCTTCTTTGTAATGGAAGAAAGCCTTCTTCTTTTAAAACATTTCAGCCAGCGGGAGCGCTTTGAGGATTCGGTACCTCTGATCTGATACCAAACGGCGTTTCGACAGTTGACACAAAAGTCTATATTAGGGAAACTTTGAATTCTATCCATGCGGACTTCGCGCAAAGTGGTTTAACGCGAAAGTTAAAAGAATGTGAGAAACCACGCTAGCGAGTGATCTCTCGCCTTAAGGTGAGTTCATTAGTGACCACCAGCAGTTGAAAGACTGGTGAACTCTCTCTGACGCTAATGGGATCTAAGATCTGTGACGAGCTCAGATTGCAGAGACAAAACACTAAGTCGATTAAACAACAAACATATGAAATACATATATATGAACTGCGGTTATGAAACGTATATGTGCACGATCCTTCGCAGTAAAGCACTATTTAAGCAATAGTGAAAATCAGACCTGAAAAAAATTCAGGCCTGTACGGGATTCGAACCACTGACCTCTGCGATACTAGTGCAGCGCTCTACCAATTGAGCTAACAAGCCAACTGGGAGCAGGCCATCAAATTAATCAGTCGACATAAACCCGTGGATGATAAATCAAACAACAAACATATGAAATACATATATATGAACTGCGGTTATGAAACGTATATATGCACGATCCTTCGCAGTAAAGCACTATTTAAGCAATAGTGAAAATCAGACCTGAAAAAACTTCAGGCCTGTACGGGATTCGAACCACTGACCTCTGCGATACTAGTGCAGCGCTCTACCAATTGAACTAACAAGCCAACTGGGAGCAGGCCATCAAATTAATTCGACATAAACCCGTAAATGATAAATCAAACAACAAACATAGGAAATACATATATATGAACTACGGTTATGAAACGTATATGTGCACGATCCTTCGCAGTAAAGCACTATTTAAGCGACCTGATTTTCACTATTGCTTAAATAGTGCTTTACTGCGAAGGATCGTGCACATATACGTTTCATAACCGCAGTTCATATATATGTATTTCATATGTTTGTTGTTTGATTTATCATCTACGGGTTTATGTCGACTGATTAATTTGATGGCCTGCTCCCAGTTGGCTTGTTAGCTCAATTGGTAGAGCGCTGCACTAGTATCGCAGAGGTCAGTGGTTCGAATCCCGTGCAGGCCTGAATTTTTTTCAGGTCTGATTTTCACTATTGCTTAAATAGTTCTTTACTGCGAAGGATCGTGCACATATACTAAGTCGATTGTTGTGCAATATGGCCTTTAGTCAGGAATGAGAGAGTAAGAGTTCCTTCACTAACGTGGTTTCAATTCCAATTTCAATTTCCAATTGTCTTAAAACCGATTACTTTGGTCGGTGCCGTTCCCATCGTTTTCCTGAAAGACGTTATCTATTCCAGACACGGCCTATGCTTCTACGCAAATTCTATGTTTCCTATAACACCAAAGCTTTCACATACCTCAGAATTTAGTGCGCAGGCGCGAAAATGATATTTATAAACCCCACTTGTGTCAGCGAGTCATTTTTGACATACTGCCGTTGCATACTAAGTACCCTTTACTCTGGTTTTCCTTCACCACGCATAAATCTTTCGCCTTTTACTAAAGATTTCCGTGGAGGAGAACAGTTGAATGAGTTTGTAGAACAATTTCTCGTCGCCCTGCCTTGAGGCGGGGCCCTGAGGTGAAGTGGATAAATTGTTTGACGTTACTTTTCTATCCACTAACCGTTGAAAGAACGGTGAACCCTCTCTTACAGCGCTTGGGGGAGCTAAAATCTGCACTGAGCGAGATCAGTCAAATGCGAGATTCGTTAAGACGAAAAAAGCAGAGTCGGTTGTTGTGCAAGATGGCCTTTAGCCAGGAATGAGAGACCAATTTCTCGAAGGCGAAAGCTCCTTCAGTAATGTGATTTTTTTGCATCCTCCGGATTTTCACGTTCGAACAGCACGCTCGAAGTCCCTACAAAAAAGACGTGGCAAAAAGGCTTGCCTAAGATCATTGCACCAAATGCCAGCACGCATGCTCTGCGTGTACTCAAAACCCAGGATATAAGTTCCTCTAAAATAGATTTTGCGTCAACTGCCGACACGTCGTTTGGTAGGAGATCGTGGTGCCAAGTCTGCTAAGCGCTCCCGAGCGCACTGAACTGTGTTAAAAGATTTGTGCGTGAAAAGGAGAACCAGAACTAATGGGTAAGAAGATGGACCAGAGGCATAACAAAGATGACGCGATGACGCATGGGTAATTGATGAGCTGTAAACAATATCATTTTCAGCTTTTTGTACCATTTAACACTTGTAAAAGAGGTTTAATTTCTAATCTGGTTTCGACCCTTCAATAAAACTTTAGTGCCCAGGCTTAACGCTTCAACTCCGGCGTGATGTCAAGAGGTGACGGCACAAACGCGTTACCATGCAACCAGTCATAAACAAATCGAAACTTTTTTTCGCACCAAGAGCTCAGTTCTTACTGAAGCAAAGTGAAAGAGAATGAATTTTTCGGGTTTATCAAATACTTCGAGTGAAGATAATAGTTGTAAAATGAACAAAAACATCTCAGGTCAGCAAGAGTCCGTGAAGAAATCCAGTTCTGCGAGAATAGTTGATAAAGAAGTCAATGTCACTAATCGTTCCGCTGAGAGTTATCATGAGCCTCTGGAGGCCTCTCATGGGGCAAGGATCATGGTTAATGAGGTGGGTGTTTCCCAATCATTACGACTGCTTGTTTTTCGCTTAAATTAAACGTTTGGTACAATTAAGTCAGAACTTGTTATAGGAAGGAGCACGAAGAAAACTCTTAAGTGATTTTTTCGTCGGACGCGTAAGTTGACTTTATTCGATATATGAGCTAAGAAAATAGTTCGTAATTGGTTCAATTTGAATCAAATTTGAGTTTCCTCCCAACGCCCAAACTAAGCTCAAACTTAAGTCCGTTCAACATCGGAGAAACTTTAAAAGCAAAAGGAAATTTTTTGGATCAAAGATGCTAAGGTGAGTTTGGAAGGGTTCCTTCGTGAAGAGATGTCGGAAAAAGTGCGCGCGACTAAAATCATTAGATTATGACGTCACTCGTGGCATTTCACCATCTATCCGCCGTAAGTCGACGCATTGTGTTCTCAATTTTTTTTGTTTACTTAATTTTAAAATTGATGTGCTTACATAATTGATTTCAGTATGTGAGAGAAGAGGAACAACTAACGCAGAAGATCAACTACCTTGAAACAGAGATTAACGGTTAGTTTTGTGTAATGACGCATGCAAGATTAGACAAGCGCGTGCGGACTGAAAAGCCATTTAATTAAAGGATGCCAAGACTCAACTCTGTGTCCCTGACAACAAGTCTTTTACCCCCACCCCCCCCCCCACCACCTCCCCTTGCCCCAATCCCCTTTCTCGTTCCGTCATGAGCAGTTCAGTTAGTATTATGTTTTCCTGATCTGACTCATCGTTCTAAACTTAAAATTAACCCATCTTTTATTTCGAGTATTTGTAATATTCATATTTTTAACAGCTAGGAATAAGGAGATCGGCTTTCTTAAGGAAACTCTCTGGGGGAGAGACAAAGAAATTGCTGATCTAAAGAAAAAACTGTCACAACTGCAGCAAAAGGGACGCAGAAATAATTTTGATATTGTCAAGCACATGACGACAATGGATGAAAAGCTACAGAAGGCGAGGATGAACATTGACGAGCTAGAGGGCGGCATTATTTTCAGTGTAATAAAGAATGAAATAAAAACAGAAGAATCCCAGAGTGAACCACAAATATTTAATGGTGAGTAGCGATGGCGTCTACTCAACCGAGTGGTGACCACGCGGTTTGTAGGACTGCCTTGTCTTCATGAACTCCAGGGATGCGTAAGGGAATAGAGATGGGGAGAGATCGAGGGTCTGCACCACCTTTCCCTGAAAATGAATCAGTGCTTTTAAAGACCAGAAAGATGAAAAAAAGCGGTTAAGATTGCGGTTCACGCCATGGGCGAAATCATAACTTACGGGTCTGATTTAAAATACGACCCCCATTTCACAAAAAATTCAACTTAAAAATATAATATTCCATCCTCAAGACGAGAAGAGGCACTTTAAACTGAAAACTTTTGAATGTTGATAAAGTTTGAGAACGTGTTCTTCCATGCACTATGATTTTCATTTCTTTAGTTTTTTTTTTTTTTTGGTTTTTATTTTCAACTAGGCAAAGACTATTTTGACCTTCAACCGTCATGGTTTGACACTCTATCAAACAAATTTGGATGTCTCAAAGTTGATAACTCTCCAGTAACAGCAGGAGATCTTGAAGCTATGAAGAATGTTAAATCAAATTTAAAGCTCTCCACTGAAGCAGCTAAAGGTAAAAAGGAATGAAACTTGCTATGCGATTGCACACATCCAACAGTCCACAGCGAAAGCAATGTATGCTAATACGTGACAAAACAGTTGGACACTTGGAATCGATATAGCTTTTTCCATGCACTGTTTGATTTTCATTTATCTTTTATCTTCCAACCAGGCAAAGATTACTTTGACTCTCAACCGTCATGGTTTGACACTCTATCAATAAATGGTGGATGTCTTAAAGTTAAAAACTCTCCAGTAACAGCAAAAGATCTTGAAGCTATGAAGAGTTTTAAATCAAATTCAAACCCCTCAAAAGGTATGTAAAAGGAAACTTGTAAAATATGATATAACCCCCTCCCCCCCTCCCCCGCAAGGCAATGTGAACGTTATTTACCGAGACACTAGTCAATCTATAATTAAATCCGTGGGTAGGCAATTAAGATTTATAACACAAATTTTTCTTGAATTTTCTAGGGAGCGCATATTCTTTCCATCGCCCAGCACCTCCTGTTCTGGCGAGCATCGTTCCAAGTGGATCTCAAATGACTTTTGCTTACCAGGTGATCAACCAGCACTACATTCCTCAAACTGCTAGGTTGCTGAAATCAAATTTTACAAACTGTAAAATGCCTGTTATAAGCTCCCTTGGATCAAACATGGTAAGGGGTTTGGGTAGGAATATATTTGGAGGAGCTCACACTGGGGGATTCTCATTCTTGGGGGGGGGGGGGTGGGGGAATTCATATCTTAAGAGCATGACCTATGTGACACTGAGAACTCTCTTGGCAACTCGCACAGAAACAAGCTGATTTAAGTTACACAATTTCATTTTGTATCAATTTTTCGTTTTTTCCACAGAACAAGGATTGTTGAGCAGAACTTTTAACAAATGGTTCGGATCATACTTCTGAAGTAAGAGCTATACGATTTTTTCAGTAAATTAAAGGCAATAATTCCGTCAATATTTAACATTGTACTGAGTGAAGTAATTAATTAATTTCAAATTAACTTTTAAAAGATCGAGATATTAATTCTGATTCTCTTTTCATTCCACAGATCATCTTCAATACAGGCGACTCAAGCTTACCTCTTTCTAATTCTTTACAATTTCAAGGCAGGGCGTTGTTTGTTGTTTTAACCTTGTTATATTTAATCGCCTTTTGAAAAATCTTGGGAGCACCTTGATCAAAAAGCCAATTCTAAATGAACACTGATTCCACTCTTGATAACATCGGTTATGAGCGAGTTAACTTTGTAAATATGTAAATAGTATTGTCATATTTGTAAATTAACTGATGAATGTTAACCATATTTGTCAAAATTGTTAATATTTTTTTTCAAATAAAGTAACATGAAATAAGAAATGAGTTATACTTTTGAAGACACAATCAGTTGAAAAAGTAATGAAAAAGTAACTTCTGATTAGTGTCCTCTATAATGTACTAAACATAATTCATTAAATAATTAATTTAGTAAACACCTCTGCAAGGTTACACGAGTGTCGTTGCATTTTTTATTCAATCGTTCCAAACGTTTGTAGATAATTTAGCATATGCAGATATGACAGTCCTGATGATGACGGTGTAAACCGGGTGTAATTGCCGCCGACCTGACTTGTTTGCATTCGAAATAATTTGAATATATCAACAAAGTTGAAATGGTAAATTGGCCACCGTTGTTTGCATTCGGCCAACTCGTTCTCAAATTCAAAAACCAGTCATCACAGCGGCCGTGATAACAAGTCTAACAAAGGGCCCCTTCATTATCAGCCACGCAAAGCAAAGACATATATCTACGAACTGCCAAAATCGCAGAAGAACGCACGTGACAAAGTCGTGTTTAGTTGTAGCTTTGCATCTCATTGGCAGAGAGGGTAGCGCGAGTTTTCTGGACCAATCAACAAAACCAACGCAGTCCTAAATTATTTTTTCCCATCTTCCTCTCGATTACTTTTCTTTTCATCGTTTATCTAATCCGTTCTTTTATTTCTTGTGGTTTTCCGCTTTAATTGTTCCGAGAAAAGTTTGAAAGTCTACAACTTTTGGAGTGTCCTCGTAACATTCAAAGCCTTAACTACGCCGGTAAACCGACAGAAAGTGCGGCCTATTGATATTTTGAAGTACCAGTAAACTTCCATTTTCTATGGGTTTTGAATAATTGGGGAGCTCTTAATATCTCAGTTATTTAATTTAAATCTCACGCTCCTTCCAAGTTGCACTGGATACATTGGAAATTTAAACCATTTTCATACGACTGCAATCGGGATAGATCCCGCCAAAAACGGTACATCGTGGAAATGCGCATTCATTTGCATTCAGTAAACATTTTAAAAAACGGAGCTCTTCGATAAAACACCCGACATAGTGGAAGATTTTGAAGGGGGTAATAGAATTTTCTGGACGAAACGGAAGGGGGGGGTCAGTCGTCACAAACAAAATGTTAAGGGGGGGATAAAGAAAATTGATTGGCAATTAAACTGGCTGATAAAAATGAAGAGATCCCATACTGAACTCTAATGCAGCTTAAGTCTACATCAAAAGAAGAAATCTACACTTTGTTCCCTTTGGTCATTTGAAATGACCTTTTCAAGCAAGTGACAAAGGCGAAATATCAAACTTGGAAGGAAGGTATATCGGGGGTCGCGATGATATGAAACCTGTTGACTTCAAAAGACCAAGGAAAGGTTTCTACAGTTTATTTGAGGCTCCGTCTTACTTGGTAGTTGGCATGTGAAATGACCATCTCAAGCAAGTGACAGGCCAAATGACGCTGGGAAGGAACGTAAGCCGCCACAATCCCCACCTCATAAAAACATGGAAAGAGTAATGTCATTTTGAACCAATCTGAAACGAAATTACCGCATTTACTCGAATAAGCACCGCATTTGAGACAAAAAATTGTTAAGCACTGCCTTCGAATAATATGTTAGGGCATATTCTAATTGCTGGATAAATTGTTAGAATTTGCCTTTTTTCGAGAATTTCCACATTCGGTGAAAAATGCATGGAAAAAGGGGTTAATAATGGATAAGTCAAGTTTGGATGTATTGCACATGCAGAGTACGAGCTGTGATATTGTTTTGATTTTCGAATGCACTCAAAACGTGGAAATAGGGATAAACAGATATATTGCAGTTGTAAGTTAGATCGCTGGAAGTGCACCCTTAATTCGCGTAATAAAATTTTGGGTCGGGGGGTAGTTGTCGGAAGGCTATCCCCGGGTGAAGTCAATAATTTTAGCCGGTACTTTGTAGAATCCCCTGTACAAAGCCTTAGGATTATTCGACAAATATCACTTAGTTTGAGGAGATTATTTTGCTGGAAAAGAGAATGTAGCCTTCCCCATAAAAAATTTATCAGTATGCAAGTTTTGGTGTTATGTTTCCCCATTGAGATGTTCTCATTGTTGAAAAGGGTCTGCATATTATTCACACCCTTGGAATTTAAGTCAATTTAGCGTTAAAAATGTCTTCAGGAAATGAGAAATTTTCCCAGAAGTTGCTGTATACACAGATGCATGTGCATATATTGACGGCAAACTATTGATTTATCTTTGCTTGACAAGCAAAGTGAACGTCTACGTAGAAGCCCACGGGTACTATTCACCGCCAGATAAAACACTGTAACAGAATAATTGAAGGGTTCATTACAAAAGAAGCCCTCGGTGACTTAGGATAAACTACTGTCGTCCCATTCCAACGTGCTGCCTGTTTACTTGTGGAACCGAAGGAGAACTTAACATGACATCAAGAGTCACTTAGTAGGGCTTCACAAAAGAAAAATCTATGTAAGCAAAGGACAAGTTTTAAGTTTCTCTTCCAAATATTTAATGTCTTCCGATGACATTGACGTACTAATATGGCTGTCCTATTATAAACAAGATCATTAAGCTCACTTAAAAATAAAAAAGAATCAATATATATTAAATTTATATCTCTGATAGGGTAGTTTTCCAAGAGATTATGATTTCACATATTCGAAAAAAAGAGGAATTACTGTGTGACACAGATATATAGGTTTGAAATTTTAAAAGGGATAACTTAAGTATAGGTATGTGTCAGAAAAATGATCTTCTCCCCTTCTTTGTTCCTCTCTTTTCGTTTGCTCCTCCCTTTTTTCTTTGTTCTTCTCTTCCTCTTTCCAGCTGCTCTTCCATAACTATCTCTTGTTGCAGCCAGTCCATGTTAACCACATGCTCTTCAAAACATAAGAAATGTATCACTTAGTAATATCAATATACGACATTTCACAAAGCTGTTTAGCCCTGAGCCTCTGTGGTTTAATACTTCCTTCAAAATCCGTAAACTGATGGCCGTCCAGTGATGGCCTTTGTCAAAAATATTACCACCAATGTTCATACTAGAGATACAATAACGTTCACCCTAGAATGTGCACATGAACCATTAGGGAGAGTACCTCTTTCCGTGCCAATATTCTTTGATATGCCTGACACCTAAGTCACTGATTATTAATTTTTAAGTAATGTTATAAGTGAGAAAACAGTAGTTTGATTGCTTCTCAGGGATGAAATGCACCAGTACTTCACTACGCCTGACACCCTCATCTGAAGTTGTGTGTAATTCATAACAGCCTTGTTCATTGGTTTTATTTCATGAGAGGCGATAAACCTCAAAGCAACTTCAAGAACTCCCTTAGAACATTCAATTTAAAAAGGACGATTTCCTGTTGAGTTGTTAGGTTAGCCAAAATTCTGTTCTATTCTGAAAGTATGAGAAACCCTTTCAGGATGGCAGAGAAGAAATAAGTTTATCTCACCACGTGGTCCTCCATCTTGAGCCATGGTAGCCAACTCAGTACAAATTGATCAACAATCCTATTTTAAAGAGAATGAGAGAATATGGGTGGTTACCAGTTTGCTCGGCTCCCAGGTATTCAGAGAAAAACATAAGAGGATATGCAGAGGCTAAAGCCACTGTGTATCAAAGCATTCACTTCAATATATAAAAGTAATGTAAATTTTTCGTTTTTAGGGAAGATTTATATGATACAACTTAATTGCATGCAAAAAGCTCAAGGTTACTTTCCACTTTTGCAGGTGTCCTTTGGGAAAAAAATTGTTTGCACACTACGGTAGTTTCACTAAAATCTTAGCAAACTATATAATCAGAAGAAAGCTTCATAAATGTTTACCATAAAAATATGTCTCAAGCAACTTTTCTTTTAAGGGCGTGTCAAGATCCAATAAGGCGTGAAATGACCAAAGGGTCTTCTATTGAATTTATTGGATATGGGATGCTTCAGCATGAGCTAATTTGCTGCACAGTCTTATTCATTATTCACACTTATTACACAACACCTGTGCAAAGCATGTCAATTAAAAATAACAAATATGGAGAGTGCAGACTACTTTCAATAATTTAAAGTGCAAGCAATTTGTTCCTTACCACCATCACTTTGTGTTTACTTTCCATTTACAGACTCAATTGACTGTAATAAAAAAAATTTTACCTTTAGTTACTTCTTAAAGAAATCACAAGACTAAACAAGTGTAGAAACTTAGACATACTTAGGCTAAAACTCTGATTCCAAAATAAAAAAACTACCCCCCTGCAAAAAAAAAAAAATTATACCAGTCTTTGATAACATCCTGTTACTCTCCAATTTTTTTTCACTTTTCTTTGCTTTTAATTTGTAAAAATATATCATGCTTCTTCTCAATGCCAAGAGCCTGAGTTTCCAAGAAAACCCAAATAACCAGAAAGAGTATTGGCAAGAAAGATAACCAAATGAGCAGTGGTATAAAATTAGAGCTTGGAGCAATTAACCGACCTGAATGACTGCTACACCCCATTCTTTTTGCTCAGGTCTATGTAAACTAGATTTTGAGCAAAGAATGCAATACCTTGCCAAACATCTGCTAGGATGACTCTATTAAAAGTGTGCATGATCATCATCTTTTGCTGTGATAGCACTCTTCCCTTCAATGTTTTTATTACTACACATATGGAGGCTTTGGTAAGATTGTGGAAAGGAGGGACAACATTTGAGCAGCTAGGAGGGACCAAAATGACAGTGTGGCAGCCATTTATTCCCACTTGGATGGCAAAGTCTGGGGAACCTTCCCCTTGAAATTTAAAAGTTTGGACGTCCAAAAGGGTCCATTTTTGGTCGCTATTTCCCAAGTTGGCTAAAAATTATAGCTACTATGAGTAGCTTTTACATATCTGAGCACATAAACATTTATATACATAGCAATGTTGTCTCTTTGATGTCTGTGTGGCCCTTGATTGATTTTTAGCTTTGCCTTGCTCAAAAAATGAAATTGTGCTGAGGACAACATTTAGATTTTGGGCTATGGTGCTGCGATTTCTAACACAGAATCTTTAATGCGATTACTGATGGTGAAGGAGTTAATTACCGTATTTATCCATGTATAAGTTGACCCCCATTTTCAAGGTTGAAAATCAGATTTTTCATTATTTCTAGTAAAGAAACATTCAGACCGACAGAAATTTCCCATATGGTTGATCTCTTATTTCTGAGAATGTATTGAAAACAGGGCGAATTAAAAGAAACTGCAGAGCAAAATGTAAACATGTGCTGTGAAGTTTAGTGGCACTTGTTTACATCCCCATGCACGATTCAAAACTGTAGTTTTGTAGTCACTGGAGAAGTAATTCACCATCTTTTGTAAATTGTTTTGAAAATGAAATCTTCCTGCACTTAAATAACCTTTTGAAAGGAGATTTAGTAGACTGAAGGAACACCGAAGAGCTTCGAAGGATCGCTTGGACCAGTAGCACAATCACCACGCCCATTTGGTGCTGTCAAAAAACTTTCACTGATTTCTCATGTTTAACATTTACTAAAAAGCCAGATTTTTGCTCACAGCTAAAGTTGTCTTTGGTGATTACTATAAAGGCAATAGAAGGGTAAAACACATTACTGTTTCTGAGAAAATAAACAAAAAAGATTGAAAAAGGGTCCATATTTGAATGTAACGCGTAACACAATTCTTAGGGTAAAATTTTTCAAAACCAATTTTTTGTAAAAAAGGAAGCTCGCATGGAGAAATGGATTACACCTAATAATAACACACAATAAACACTACAATTGAGCAAAGTTTCAACATTTTAAGTTTATTGATATACATCAAAGGATTCATCAGTTTTGAATATCCTTCCTGTAACGCTGCTGTTTAGAGAATGGAGATTCAGAAAGTACTTGTCCATTGCAAGCCAACCTTGAAACCTATGAAGATAAAAACATACGAACTAAATGCTCATACCTTGAGTTTTAACATGGCAAAGAATTGATCAAAAGCAATAAATACAAACAGAGAAAATACAGTTTAAAGAAGTCGCTACGGTTTATTGTAACGGGGTTACGCAATAATATTTCTTGCCATCTTACCTTTTCCTTCAACCTTCTGATCCAAACAAAGTACAATGGGCTTTCAAAACTGAGCAGATCGGAATGCTCACAAGTTCACCTTGTTATTTCCATAGTTTTGAGCTCACAGCTTTAAAAACGGCTAAAATATTAGCTTCGGATTGAGTCGCTACGATTTTCGCCATCTTAACTTTGTTTACGAAACAGAGTGTGGGCAAATTCAGCGTCTTCAACCGTCTTGAAACCCGAAATTCTCTCCGTAAACACGCCATGCTTTCTTCACGAACTAAAGCTCTGTAACCTCTCCTCATATCATTATTTAGGGGGGCTCCAAGGCATTTTTAAGGGCCATAATTTTCTGGAAATTGAGCAATCTGTAAATACCGCGTGTGTACAAGACAGCGTGTCTCCACGTGAAATTGGCGTATTTTGTTCTCGAAAACATCATGGAAGGTAAAGGAGAAAACAAGCTTTCACGTATTGAAGAGTGGAGAGAAAAAAAGAGAGAAAAAAACAGACAGAAGAACCTAAAGTACAACGAAAAGAATCGTGAGAAAAGAGCTGCTTATGCCAGAGAAAGACGGCATGCCGACAAGACAGATCATCAGCAAACGCGCCAACGAACAGCACAAGCAGCAAAAAAATCAAAGAAACTTCAAGAAAAAAAAGAAAAGAAAGCTGTCTTGGAAACAAATATGGAAAAAGTGCGACGACAAACACGAGAGAGGGTTAAGAAGTTGAGGGAAAAAAAGAAGCAAATCGCTAACGCAGGAGAGGTAAGAGATGCCGGCAGCCAAGCTAACGATAATGTTGCAGGCTTCAGAAACAGAATGGCGGCAAGTAGAGCAGTAAAGAAAGTTAAAAAAGCATTGCCTGAAACTCCAGAAAAGCGTGCTGAGATAATGAAGAAGATAGGTGCAAGTCCGAGAACGAGGAAACATCTTGTCAAAGCAGGAATCATGACGACTCCGGAAGAGGAAAAAGAGAGCAAGGTTTTAAAAGCAATGGCAGCTGACATCAAAGAGGGCTTAGAGGAAGTTAAAAGGAGTGGCTCGAATGAGAAACGAACTGCTTTGAGAGCCTTCAAGTCCCTGGCTTTTGGACAAAACGTAAAAAAATCTCGGGCCCAACGTTCTTTAGCAAAAGTCGTCTCTCTGAACAGGAAGAGCATTGGACGTGGAATTAAAAGAAGAATGGAAATTTTGAAGGGGGAGGAACCAAGTTGGCTCGTTTCTAAAAGGAAAGTGAGATTTGATGCTGTTCCTGAGGAGGTCAAGAGGAATGTTTACGATTTTTGGACGACCCAAGCTAGCCGTCCAACAGGAGACAAAAAGGATTTTGTTCGCTATCGTACGGGAAAGAGCCAGTATACAGAACATGCCAAGCACATCCTGGAAAAGTCTCAGACAGAAGCATTCCTAGAATTCCAGGCCCTCTATCCTGGCGTAAAGATAAAGCAAAGGAAATTTGAATCGCTCAAGCCTTTCTTCGTGAAAGCCGCAAAAGAACGCGATAGAAAGTCCTGCCTTTGTCGGAAGCACGTAGAGATCAAGATCGTCCTTGGAGATTGTATGAAATTTCGCAAAGCAGCCTTAAAGGAGAGAGATCATGAGAGTGTTAATGTTCTTGCCACTATTACAGAAGCTGCAGAACTGACTCTTTGCCCCAAAGCAGAAGAAGATCCTTACCATAAACTGGCCTGTTTGGAAAGAGAGTGTGAGCATTGTGGTGTCCACCTGATGAAACTCCTTCCAGAGGAAGAATCAATTGAAGGTACAGTTATTTGGAGACGCTACGATTATGTCTCAACAGGGAAATTTTTGGCAAATGGTCAGGAAAAGAAGAAGCTGGCCCTTGTAACAAAAGAAACACCACCATCAGAAATGTTTGGCTACTTCAAGAACCTCATGAAAGATTATCCAATGCATTCCTTTATGGCCAAGTGGCAACGCGATCAGCTTGACACTTTGCTTGAGCATTTACCTATTGATCATGCAGTCGCCATTCATGACTATTCAGAAGGATACACCTGTAGGTCGCAAGATGAGACGCAGTCTGAATACTTTGACGTAGCGAAAGTGTCGTTGCATGTAACTATACTCTACCGCCATGCTACAGAAGTTAACGATGGTATTGAAAGTACAGAGGAGAACCCAGAGATTGTAAAGGAGCACGTGTTTGTGATTTCCGATGATGTCATTCAAGACAACAGTTCTGTTCACAAAGTACAGGAACTTCTGAACAATTACATCACAAACGACCTTGGCCAACAAGTTAAAATTATGCACGAATTTACCGATGGGTGTGCAGCCCAGTACAAGTCTCGCCACTGCCTGGGAGATTTGTCCTGTTGCGTTGCAGACTTTGGCTTCAAAGTGCAGCGCAATTTCTTCGAAACCTCACATGCCAAAGGCGAACAGGACGCTGCTGGTTCTCATGTAAAACAGAAAGTTAGCCAGGCAGTACTGCGTCGAACAGCCGCCATCAAAAGCGCCAAGGATATGCACACTTACCTGACAGAAAGTTTTACTTTGCCTACTGCGTCAAGCTTCTTGTCAAGAACAAAATCTGTCAACTTAAAACAGCGCCTCTTCTTCTATGTGCCAGCATCTGGCGAGGGATCAGTCAACAGAAACAGACCAGAGCGCAAATTTAGAGAGATCAAGGGAATCAGAAAGATCCATGCAGTTAAGTGCACCACAGAACAAGGAAAGGTGTACACACGTGAACGGTCCTGCTATTGTCTTGACTGCCTGCTAGAAACTGGTGACTCTTGTGCTAACTCTGAGTGGGTTGATGACTGGAAAGAGCTGAAGATTGAAAGAGAAGCATCACCAGCAATTACTAGGAATGCACAGGAAGACACTGTGGCAGTGACAACAGAAACAGCTGTCAGAATAGCTGACTCAGCCGTAGCAGGCAGTGTGGTTGCAGTTGCAGCAGATGCCGACTCCAGCTATGACTATTATCTTTTGAAAGTCAACAGTGACGGAGTTGAGGAGCTAGCAGCAGATGTGACAGATGCTTATGGCAGCATTTACAACACAGGGCAGGAAGTTCTTAAAGGAAACTTTTTCCTAAGAGACAACCTAATCGACATGACATATAAACTTGACGAAAGTAAAGTTGCCATTGTTCATGCAGCGACTGTGAGGCACATTTGTTCTGACCTTCGCACTGTAAAGAGAGGAAGAAAGTCAGTGTATAGAGTACCTGTGATTCTCAATGAGGAGATACTGGCCTCCATGTAATATGAAATGTCTATTAAAAGGTTAAACATTGTTTTATTTATATGGTTTTCTTGTATTGGTGAGCTGATAACCTTGAAAATACCACGCCCGCAAAGAATTCTGGGTAAAATCAAAACTCTTACAAAACATGCGAAAAATGAAATATTTTTCAAAAAAACAGCAAGACTTGTCATATTCTGGGTAAAATGAAGCTAAAAGAGTGATTTGGGTCAAAAGTATCAATTTTGCTATTTTTAAGGCATGTTACAGGATTGGGAGTGATGATTGTGCTACTGATCATGATGAAAACACGGCCATCTTGGAAACTACACAATATTTAACATAGATGGTCCACGCACGTAACAAACTAGTCTCCCTCGCAGCCGTTTTTTTGGATGTCACGCAACGCTCCCCCAAAAGAACGGCTGCTGACAACCGAACTACATTCCTTTCTCATTGTCCTTGCAGTTTGGTCGCGGTCTATTGAACAGACCAATCAAATACCAGAAAATCTGAATGACATAAGATTCACGCGAAAATGTGGATGTGGGAGAAACACTGAAGAAATTTGTCAATGAGAGCTCGAAATGTTTCACATCTTCATCGTTGTGCCCTGGTGAAGATAGAGTATATATTTTTGGGAAAACTTCTCACAATTTCGTTGAAATTATAGAATCTACGCTTAACATAGACGTCAACTGCTACGCCAACGACACGATCGCTAGATTGTTTGAGCGGTTGTTAAAGTTTCAGCGAGCAACTGAGAAAGTAGAAGAAGCTAAAAACTGAACTGAAACTCTTTATTCGCACTATTTCAAGAGGTTACTACAGATTATTAAAGTCAGAATATATAAGAAACAGTAAATTACATCAATTATCAAAAGGAAATACAAGACGCCTTTCAATCTAGGCCAAGGGCTAAACGCTTGCTTCGACCTACAGATGGAGATCAGGAGGAAAAAAGCGCGTGCTTGCCGTCAACAAACCGGGCGAAGCTTCGAGAACACTGCAATTTAGGTCGGCCAACGTCTCCTACACTACTTGTACTTCTTCATTTGCCAGTCCGCTGCTAGCTGGAGCGAACCCGATTAGTTATGTTCGTGGCTTCTTATCACCGGTACAGGAAATCGGCCCGAATTATCGAGTGTTTCCGCACGTTGGTACAACGCAACAACAATAACAATAATATGACCACTTTCATTGGTAACATGGTCAAACACGAGCGGGAGTGCTTGATATATTAACGATTTCCCGGGTCCTGTAGGCAACTTAACAAAAACATCTTCTTTCTCGACTAAAACTTTTTTAATTGCAAGCTTCTGGTGAGCTTTAAGCTCGAAAATTTTGAACTTTGACGACGCTTTGCGAAAAGCTCTTTCAAGCACCGCCATTTGTCTTGTGTTTTCCACATGAGGATCGCGATAGAAAACAAAATCTGATTGGACGAGTCTCAAAAGGTGAGTCTGGCGCGAAAAGGTTCCTGAAAATGGAACCCGAGCTGTGATTGGCCAATTCGGAGAAAGGAATGTAGTTCGGTTGTCAGCAGCCGTTCATTTGGGGGAGCGTTGCGTGACATCCAAAGAAAACAGCTGCGAGGGAGACTAGTAACAAACAAGACCGCACAAGAAAACAGCATTTGCCAGGTCACTAAGTTACTGTAATCATTCGCTGAAAATGAGAATTCAGCACCGAATCTGTAAGGAAAATTATTGTCTGCTCTACAGATCAGAAGATACAATAGAAATCAGCCCCACTAGGTTTCTGTTTAAGCCACATTATTTATTATTTTAAACTTTTTCATCGATGAAGAACGCACTGAAAACTGACAAAACTTGAACACAATTAGAACTGGTTTTGTGAACCTGGTTTTGTGAACCTTGTTTTGTGAACCTGGTTTTCCTAATGGACTTCAGGCAATTGTTATGCTAATTGCTTGGATTGCTTGGGTCAGGTCTTTATCTATGGTCCGTGTAAAAGACAAGGGTGATTTTTTGGGCTAATTTTTCCATCAAAAAGAGTCGACTTATACACTGATAAATATGGTAATACTTCAATGATAAATGTAGAGCATGGCAATCAATGAAATGATCAGTGTCTAATCATGAACTAGCTCTTTGTCAGTGACAAGTTTGTAAAATTAATATTGGAGAAGGGTACATTACTTCATACAACAGTTACTGTGAAACCATCATACTGAAAAATATGGCGACTGCTACACTCAACCAGAACTCTTTGTGCAAGAAAATCCTGGAACCACTCATAAAAACAAGCAGTAAAGGTCTGAAAAATTTAAACCTTGCATATGTTGTTGTTTTGTGAAATACTTGCTTTCTACATGTGCCTTAGCCTAAGAGTAATGGTAAAATGTACAGGTGCCATCTTTGTCTGTCAGTGGATTGAATCTATTGGGTGAACACCAGAAAAATAATAATATTGATACAATTAAAATGAGGGTTTAGTATAGGTATGCTGTGGTTCAGTTTCATCCTTAGTTTAATTCTTTTACTTTTAATAGAGGCCAAATTGATGGTGACACATCATCTCATCATAACTTACAATCTAGGAGCTACATCTTATCTTTCTTTACACAAAATGCAAAAAACCAAAGGAAAATTATGCTTGCACCAAGGACAAAAATTAATCACAACATTTACCTTTTTATAACTGGTGCATAATTTTCCAAGAAAATGTTTACAATGGAGCTTACCACCTCATTGGCACTTTTGTTTACTTTACTTTGCTGCTGGTTGTCATCCATGCCTGTATGTATGAAATTAAGTAAGGGTGAAAAGATTAGTATTTTCTTTGCAAAGATAGTTGCAGCGAGTGTCTCCCCTAATATATGGATCACCAAAGGCTCACAATGAAAGCCAACAAGACCAAGTTCTTGCTAACACATGTAGGAGCAAAAATTGCTAATAATAGGCAATAGTCTGTACTGAATTAAGTATTCAATTGTGCATGAATTAGTATTTATTTCATTTCAATATTTGAAACACATAAATTAGTTGAAAAAGTATGCAAAGTGTGGTAACATATAACATGCATATTATTATCATATTCATTATGATTTAGTTCAAAGGGCTTTATTCTAAATAGATCAAAAGAAAGAAAGTGGCATACGTCAGCCACTGATTTAAATGAAAACGCACATATTATTAAGTGAAGAGTAATTTTGCTGCAAATCTGTCCTCTTCTGGGCGAGCAAAGAGAATGATTTAATGCATTGTGACCCAATTGTTTCTTGCTGGAGAGTATGGGAGAGAGCACCCTATCCTTTATAAAAGATACCAGATCTTCATCATACGTGTCAACAGTTTGTGAGTTAACTTTCCAGGATATATGATGTTTGACATCAACCATACCAGAGGTTGAATTTTTGCATAGTCCCATACAATTACAATGAATACACGTCTTCAATTGTATCCATAATAACCATCAATGTAGACACTATGAGATTGCTACATGTAACATAATAAAAATTATAATGAGGCTGGAAGAAAATCACAAATTTTTGGTCATTGAAACACAGAGATCTGTCTCGTTTTTAATTATGTATCATCTAGTTTTGCATGTCCCAAACAAAATAATAAAAAAAAATCATCCCTCGACACAGAAGGATTCAATGAATCCAGGTTAGTAGTTACTCGGACGTTTTATCATGCAGCCATACGAAAACTACAGTATTTAGCCCGAAACTGGAAAGAGTACCATATAACCCCCTACATTAATTAATTATGCATTGGGCCATTCCATTTAATATCTGGAACCCCCTGTTGAAGGCCTGGGATTTCTTAGGGGGAGGGGGGGTCAATGCTATATTTTTCTCAGGGGGGTTGAACCATATTTCTGAGAGGGGTTGCCATATAGTACCCTTGACAGAAATTCTCACGAGTAGTTTCTGAAGGGGGTTCTACTGGTTTGCTTGATAGCTACATAAAACTCTGAAGGGGGTAATTTCAGGCAATACTGAAGGGGGTTAAAAAATTTCTTTTCTGGAGGGGTGTTACAGGAAAGCCTTCAATGGTTTTAAACGACAAAAGTTTAAAAACAAAGTCTACCAGTCTGAATGCATAATTGGTGTATGGGGCTATATGGCACTCTTGCCCCGGAACCTTACCTTACCGTACTAGTTCCGATAGAAGAGCAAAACTTCGATCACCAACGCACTCCAAACTAATAAGGGAATCGAAGCCACGAGGCAACGTCAAATTCTCGTCTTCCTAAGCTTTCCAACGTATCGAAGAAAATTTCGCCAATAATTCGCACTTAACGCAACCAGAATCTTAATCTTTCACCAATCCGAAGTGTCCCAAACGACACCAAGGATAGCTCATGAAACAAGGATATTCCATTAAATTCTTAACCTACGAGCGCGGAAATCTTAACGATCTTCTTACAATTAATATTTTCACGCTGGGTCAGCTGTCTCGAAAAAGTACCCATTTGACTACCGCGGTCAAATCAGCGGACATTCCCAAAACAAAATGGCGGCTAGGAGAGAGTGCTTTTCCCGTGAACAAACATTATTGAACAAGTTTCTGTGGAAAGTGTAGAAATCGTGGAAGGTGAAGGCTTGGAAGTTAGTTTCACGGATGTTTTGGAGAGGTCGATAAGTGAATTTAATGTTCTACGGCCTTCCCTTCCGTATTTTTCGGATTTTAAGCACGCAGTTTGTCAGTCATTAACGAATGTCTACACGAAGATGGAGTCCATGGTATGGATAGGGCTCTAATGTCTTCCATCCCAGCCTGGCCCATGATCTCATCAGAATTTCTGATGTGGCTAAATAGGATAGGGAGGGGAACGTCCGCAAACCCAAAGGCTTCAAATCCCTGGACCATAGAGGTAAAGCGTGACCTCCCTCAAGAGGTATTTGATATAACGATGAAGTCTGTGCAAGGGGCACCTTCAACATTTGGAGTTTCAGTGGAGGAAAGTACAATAAAATACTGCCAGAGAAATCGTCTCCTCCGTGATTTTTTGAAGTTTTCTGGCCTCCCTAGGAGTGAATTTGTCAGAAAGCTAAAAAAAACATCTGGGGAAACGTAAAGGCTTTAAGGCAGAGGTGCTTGTGAGCAGGGAGAGGCCTTTTGTACTAGCCTATAATCGCAAGCGAAAGCAGGTAACTCTCGCTTGCAATTATGGCTGTTGGAATGAGTTTGGATACAGTTTTCATGGGTAATAACAAATATAAGGCATCAAATTACCTTCTCTTTTTGATTGAATTGTGAAATATACAAACTATTTTTAAGTGTTTTGATACAATTAACTTCTAGCTGATGTATTTGGTGGTCAGTCAATTGGACCTGTTGTAGCACTTATGTAATCCCTGTTTCCCCAGTTAAAAACTAAATATGTTATAGAGCACCTGGAGCAAGCTGATACAAGTTTCTTTTCTTCTTCTTCTTCGAGAAGTTTTAAGTCTATTACTTTACTTTAGGGACAGTGACTAACACGACAGCTGCGGCTACTCTGGTCACTCTGCACACATATACAAACCTGCATGTTATCTACTTGTCACTATTTTCTTCACCTAGTTGTATATGTCATCTTATACTGTATTAATTTGAATATAGTGCAAATTAAACTGGGAACTTGCAACTTGGCTGAAGGAGTCATGTACTGTTAA
Organism: Stylophora pistillata; assembly: GCF_964205215.1. NCBI lineage: Eukaryota > Metazoa > Cnidaria > Anthozoa > Scleractinia > Pocilloporidae > Stylophora > Stylophora pistillata. The sequence goes on along the minus strand of NC_142527.1, from coordinate 19,427,004 downwards.
CATTTTGTGATAGAATGTAGTGACACAAATTCACCACTGCTTTCTAATATCAGTCATATTTTAATATTCTAATAACACACAGTAACTGAAGGCACTAGGAATCTGTTATTTCTGAGACATCCACTTTGTGGGGCAATAGCTATGCTACTGTATTGTTATGCTATCATTGACAGTGAAACTATAGAAACTTTTAATGACTATTTTTCTGATAGAATACCATTCACATAGAAGATAGAGATTGTAAACCTTAAAATTAGTTTTGTGCAGCCTTTCAACTAGGGGTTGAACTGATCACTGCACACAAAACTTTTCAATGTCTTTTATAATTACATGTATGTGTTCACTGTTTTCATAGCAACAGCACTGTTATATTTATCATTTTCCTTTAAGCAATCACAATTGTCTTACCCTAAAGTTAAAAGGAAGTCAAAAACAGGCCTGCACAGACTTCCAGTGTGGTTTTTGTGATTGTGTCACGATATATAAGCCTTCAAACTATAGTTTCTATCTTACAAGCATGTCTTTTAGAGATTTACCCCTTTTGTAAGATATGATCAGTGCTTTATAAAGGTCATTTGTGTCGTGCGTTAAATCACGGCAAAATATAAATTAATTTATTTCCCTTCATTTGTTATACAACTGATTTACTGATTAAAATGCTGAGTTTTCAGTGAATTAAAAAAGGAAACAACAGTTATTTACAATAACTGCATGCTCTAAAAGCACTCTTTTGGTGACTTCATTTATCAATTCATGTAGCTAACTTCACCTTTGTTTGATTGTATTAACACTCTCTGAAACTAGGATAATCCTGCAGCAATTTTTCCTTCTTTCACACTTTTGTGAAACAGTGTCATGAGGTGATCACTACATAAACAGCAGCTCTTATCAGTGAGATCAGCTTTATGTAATCCACAGTAGCAGTTGTTACTGTCATTAAAAACTCTTTGAGGAATGTAAACATTTTTACTAGGAGTGTAAGAACAAGGTTCATGATGCTATTCAGGTAACCAAACCAACATAAATTCATGCCTGAAAATTTCAGCTCATCGATGTCTGTATGAGGTGTTTGCAATTCACTTCTGTAAAGCTATATGTTTGGCTTCTCTGCCCTCCATTGTTACAGTTAAAAGACCTTAGTTGAAAAAAGACCTTAGTTGAAAAAAGACCTTAGTTGAAAAAGACCTTAGTTATCATGGACCTGCCTGGCATGAGCAGGCACAACATGGCCAATGGTCCAGATAGTGGGATTTACTGAGGTGGGTAACAGTAGTGCAATGGCATGATAGTACTCTTTTGCTAATTGCTGAAGTTGCTCAAGATGAGTATCTTCCACTTCAAATCGATTGATGATTGAGCACAAATTCCTCAGTCTTACACCAATATAAGCTAGGGAAAGCAAATTCTGTCTTTGTTTTGGACTGTCATTGTCCTGCCTCAAAAATGTCAGCAACCTTGCAGAGTTGTGACAAAACAACCGTGACTCTTTTCCTGTAAAGCGATACTGCAAATCCCCTTGCTTACCCTGTGTTTCGTCAAACCATTTACGGGCCTTTTTAGCTAGGCGACCAGCCTTCACTTTACAGTTAAGTGCAGTGACCAGTCTCTCCAAAGAGGTATCCTTTGGAACCTCTGCAAATTTTTTGCATGTTGATGAGTATGTAGGACTTGCCCACTGCCTCCTTCAACAGCACTTTGAAAAAATACCCCCAAGCATTATTTTTGAGGTGAAGAGGCTCTACATGAGCTTTATCAATTAATTTACCCACCAAAGGAATATATTCTTGACAGCTCTTTTGATGAGCTATAAAATCAGTAACCTTAGACCTCTTGTTTTTCATCGACAAAGGTTTTCCTTCCAGTGAGGCCTTACAGCCTTAGCATCTTTAAGTCTATTGGCATAATGCCAGGGCTTCCATTTACATGAAGGACTGGAGCAAAATGTCCCCCCTAAATCAGTATAGTCTTTTGTACTTACATTTGCAAAAGTTAAAAAGAATGTAGCAGAATTACTAAGCTCTCCACCAAGCATTGCTAACATTTTCATGTCATTGGGAAGCTCTTCAAAATGAAATGACACATGTAAACCATTAATTTCACATACACATCCCTCTAGATCCCTAATTTGTTTACATACAAAGTTTATGTACTTTTTCACAACAAGGGAGGTCTCCTCTACATTACCCCCAAAGACTAAAAAATTGTCACTGCTGGATGCCACTCTCTTTCCAACATTAAGAAAGCTGATAAGGAATGAACAAGCAGATTCATTTTTACCAAAAGGGCATCCATCCCCCCCAAATGCAACGAGAAATCTACCCTCTGTTTCTCCAAACCATTTTAATGCACCTTTGCGTTTCCCCTGCATGTTCAAATAAGATTTTGCTAGTCGGGGCAAATACTCTCTTAAGTCTCTAAAGCACCCATTAATATTCTCATCATCAATGTCTGTAGAGAATTCTTCAATGGAATAGACCTTTCCCACATCAACCCTCTTAATTTCATTTACAAGAGAATTGTAAGTAAGAAGTTTTGGTATAGGGCAGTTTGACAATAAACTTGATAGCTGTCTCTGAGCTTTTCGCTGGAGTGTTTTCACCTCTTTCGAAAGCTGAGAAAGGCTGGCTTTCTCTCTGGCGAACTCCTCCTGCAAGCTTTTCCTTGCCTTGTTGTATTGCCCAACAGCAAAGCGGTTATATTGCTTTCGCCTGAGAGGCATATCACTAGTGTTGAAGGTTCGAAAAGTAAGTCTTGATCATTTCAGTACCGGTCCGTTCGTGCTCAAGTCTGACACAGACCACTCGTAAAAAAGCAATATTTCTGAAAAAGTAAAACGAAATCCCCAAAACGAAAAACATACGTTTCTAAAAGAAGGTTTGTAGTTTCCATTTTTGCAACACTTGATGTTATGTTCAGAAGAACGAAAAAGCCTTTTGAAGCTGAAGTTGGCCATTTTTAGAGCAGTTCCTCACGGCTCCATGATAAGGCAAAAGCGAAGACGAAGGAAAATTCACATATTTAACTTTTGCCGTTGAATTTGGTATCAAAATAAAGCTTGCTCTTCGTATTTTTGCAGGATAATGCTTTCAATTCATCCCGCGCTCTCCCAAACAGCAACGCGAGCATTATATATACCATTCCAAACTAGTTTCCAGGGCCATAACGTGACCAAAGACCAAAAATTGCCGACAGCTGACCCGGGTGTTTTTACATTGCATCCTTCCCCTAGTTGGGAAGTGACAAGCAAGAGACACGTTCACAACGCCTTTTGATTGGAAGAAATAAAACCACATTCTATTGGTTATTAGTTGTGAGGACATAACTGCAACGGAAGACACAACTGCAACGCTACACCTACACTGTATCAGCAAGCAGTTTCACCAGACAGTGATAAATGAAATATTTTTAAAATATCATTTTTGCAAATATTAAGCTTACTTTTACCCATTATCGTAACCTTAAGAATAGCCTGTGTACAGCCGCCCCATTCCCTCAAAAAAATCGGGGAGGGGGCGGCTGTACACAGGCTACCTTAAGAAAAGCATCCTAATATAACCTTTACATTTTAACTTTAGCCTGCAGAGCAGGCGTTCTAGTAAAGTTTGGGCGAAAATTAGACCGCGCGAAAAATAGAGCGAGGCGCGGAAAAATTAGGAGGTGGGGGGATGGGGAGAGGAGAGAAGGGAAGGAGAGGTGATAATAGGAGTAAAATGGATAAACCTTTAAGTCAAAGATTCACTTTGGAAAGACAAAAACAAGTATAATTAGTTATTACGATGAGAAAACAAGACAAACAGCGATGATAAACAATGAATTCCATTGCATTTTATATAGAACTTGACGTTTCGTAATACTGATTTGTCTGGACAGATTGTACTCTCTCCCTGATCCCCCGCAGTTATCTTGTTCTGTTTTGAAAGATCTTTTGCAGTTTGCCACTAAGAAGAGTCACTTTATATTTGATGGTCAATACTATGATCAGATTGAGGGTGTAGCTATGGGTTCACTTTGAGGCCCCGTTTTGGCTAACATTTTCACGTGCCACTTTGAAGAAAAATGGTTGACGAATAGTAGATTCAGTCCTTCACTCTGGTTTAGATACGTAGATGACACCTTCACCATGTTTGACAACAAAGACAACGCTAATGAGTTTTTAAATTTTATAAATAGTCCACACTATAGCATCACCTTTACAATTGAATTCGAAGAAGACAATAAGATTTCTTTTTTTAAATATTCTTCTAAAACGCTGCCCTGACAACACTTTCTGTACATCTGTCTACCGGAAGAAGACATTCAAAGGCCTTTACACCAAGTGGGATTCATTCACACCTCGCAAATACAAAATTAACCTCATACGCACTCTCACCTATCGATGCTTCCGAATTTGCTCCTCTCTGTCTTTATTACAGGCTGCTATTAAAGATCTGAGAAAGCTCCTGTTTAACAATTGGTTCATGCTTTAGCGTGCACTATCGAGTTATGGAGCACGCGGGAAGTTTGGAGAGCACGAAAGTAGCGTAAGAGTTTCCCGTGGCAATAGCCGAGGGCAACTCTAGCTTCTTGAGGGCTCTCCAAACTTCCCACGTGCTCCATAACTCGATAGTGCACAGCTGAAAGCATCAACCAATTGTTTTAGAACATAGCCGGTGGAATTGCGCATCAAATCCGACGCGAAAAACGGACAACAATATCAATTGAGGCGAATCGCGACGGCGCTGATGCCGAGTCTCCTTTTCCTTTGTTTTTCTCTTTTTCTGCCTCATTTAAGAACTCTATACTGAATTTGATTGCGCGGCTCTGCTAGCTATGTTCTAATACAAAATGGTTACCCTCAAGGTGTTATCACGTTAAACATTGATGATGTATTGAACAAAAATAAGAACAAACCAAATAACCCTGTTCAAGCTACAGTCCCCAAAAAAGATATCTTAGTTGTGTTACCCTACTTAGGTCTTCACAGTAACCAAGTCACGAAACGTCTGAAATCCTGCGTTTACAATTTTTACTCTTTCGTCAATCTCAAGATCATATTCCAAAACACACGCCGCATCAAATCCTTTTTTCCTTACAAAGACATCTTCAACCGATCTCAAAGGTCCAAGGTTATCTATAAACCTGGTTGCTGGAATTGTGATGAGTTCTACATTGGCAAAACAAAACGAAGACTCCATGACAGGAAAACAGGACATTTTAAGGCCCTAGCTAAAAGTGACCAATCATCTGCCATTGCTGATCATGTGAAGACTACTTACTGGTCACAACATTAAATGGGATCATTTTGACATTTTAGCGTCGGGAAAAACCGACTTTCATTGTAAAATTAAAGAGACTTTGTTCATTCAAGAGCTAAAGCCTTCCCTTAATGTCAATGTTAGTATTGAGAAGTTGTTGTTATTCTAGCTGTAGATTCTTTTTGTCTCAGTCAAGGTTCCAGACCTCTTACATTCACTATATATAATTTTCAACAATTGTAACGGTTCACTTTTGAAAATGTATGTCGACTAGCATACGAAACGTCAAGTTCTATATAAAATGCACAGGAATACAATGTTTATCACCGCTGTTTGTCTTCTTTTCTTAATCAAGCTACGATTGCCTAAGAACAAGAGTTTATATGTTACGACGAGTTTTAACATCTTAGAACTGCATGAAAGCAATTTTCGTCGAATAATTTAAGTGATACAGTTGACAGTCTCACACACGAGAGGGGCCGTTCAAATGAATTTTTATCATCTTCAAAATTATTAAATTTTTACAGAATGCCTTACTGGACTCAGTTGGCGATCAAATCTTAGGGTTAGGGTAATTTTACAAACAGGAACAAATTTCGTCCTTTCATATTGTTTAGCATTTCTGGCGATTTTCGCTGCCTTTACCACTACTAAAATATATTAACCAATTGGCTGGCCTGGGTAGATAGCAGTTGTTGACGCGCTGTTTAATATGTGAAATCTCGCGTGAAATGCATTGTGAGCATATCAGCTCACCAGTATTAAAATGATCCATGGTGTTACTCCAATATTGTAAAAATGAACCATTATCTCGAAACACAAGAGGAACCAAATTCCGTTTCGCCGCGTGATGATGGGGCACTTACGTCAGGTCAGAGTTGGTCGATAAGGCCGGTAAATTCAAAACTTAATGGGTCTTTTTACGTGAATTAAGAAAACGACAACAACCATTCCAGCAGAATATCAAGAACACAGCCTCTAGCTGATAAACTTATGTATTTCCATAACCTGTTTGCAAGATAACAAATTTGAATTTGCAAGGTGAACTTAAATGCTAATCACTTCTTGGAATCAAAGAGTTTAAAAATGGACCAGTGTGACCAATCAGGTCTGACAGATAGTAAGTGCCTTGGTAACTGATATAAGTACCGTCTGGTGTGTTTGAGAAGAATGCAAAGTGAACTAGACACCGGGTTCCGCAATCTGTTTACAATATTCTCCAGTTCTCGTCAAGTCTTCACTGTTTTCTGTGAATATTTCCTGAGCTTTCAGCCCGCCGTGGCTTTTTGAATTCTCTCCTGACACTGGCCGGAATGAGATTGGGTAGGGGTGACAAAGGCGGGGGTTCTGGGATACTCTCTAATAACTTCCGTTTCGAATGTCTCAACTTTTCGCCGGGATTGACTTCATGCGCGGCTTGATTGGGAATCTCCAAGCTAGGGTCATCTGATTGGTGCGAAACTTTAACATCAATACACGAAGATGGTCGTGAGAGTAAGCTTGGGCCAATTTCCTGAAAGAAAATACACAAACATTGTGTCAGAAAATTCTCTTATTAATGCGTTTTAAGAAGAATAGCCAGAGACTGAATCTTTATCAAGATCACGTTTCCTTAATTTTGTGCAAACGTTCTCTGGGTCACATTTACTTATGAAGCAACTAAATTGGCTAATTCCGTAATATTGTATTGGAATTCCGGGCTGAACTGGGGTAAAAGATAAAAACTGTAATGGGTGCTAAACTTTGATCCATATGTGAAACATAGAAAAAGAGACTAACCATGAAATGCAAGGCCTTAATCGATTCGATAATGGGGAACAAGACATGTCAAAAGCTGTCTTGAATTTTCTCGAGTTTATACAAACCTTCCCAGTGGAGTGCAATGCTTCTGCGTCCACCTTTAGATTTTCTGGCAGCGATGCTCGATTTGGGTACAGAATGATATCCAGTTTCTCTTGAATCTGACTCATGAACAAGCGCAAATCCTGAAAACAAACCAACAAAAAACAACCCATACGATACAGTTCGCCCTTGAGCAGCATTACTGATTGAGGATTCTGATAATTTTTTCTCATAGTTTCCTCGAGTTGCTACCAGGAGCAAGAGCGTTGAAGTTATGAAGGACAAATATTCTAAGATCTCTCACCACCACCACCCACAGTAACACAAAAGGGAAAAGAAACATGAAAGAAAAATAAGGCCTTTTCTTCTCCTGGATCAACTTATTCCGATCTGTTTCCACTCTTACACAACATGAAAACTATACAGAAAATGGCGTCATTATAGCAGGCCTCAAGTGTACCTAGTTACTGCATTTCCACGACTTTATATTAATGATAATAACTATAACAACATTAAGATCAGTGTCTAAAGGATCTAGCACCAGCGGAGGACAGGTACTAATTGGGGAAACTCTAACTACAACTATAATACTTACAACAACAGCAATTATATGTTACTAAGCCAAGTCTATGTAGAATTAAGAGAAAAATACCGTAACATTCTCAAAGATTCCAAAATAAGAAATAATATTTATTTACAGTTAATTGAGAGAAATGCACATCTCTAAGAGTCACATTTGGCAGTGGCACTTTTAATCTAAAAATTCATCGCATGTTCCTAATTCATACACGTACCTGTATGCTTTGCTGCAGGGTTTTTAGGGCATTCCGTAGGTGTGGTTCACGAGGCTTCAGGGACACGTTTGACAGTTCCCAAAAGGTTAAGAACGGGCACTGAAGGCGGTCGTCTTGGCGGACTGTCAGGTTACTACAGCAAATGAAGTTACCAGCTTTGACCACATCCTCTACAGCAACCGCCTACATCAGAGACGACACATGTTAAAAAGGAACGAGAGAAAAGTAATTAAATGTATTGGTATCACAGCAGTTTCTTTGAGTCGGGCTTGTGATCACTCCGATTGCTTATTTTGCCAAACAACATCGACAGGCTGAAAGCTTTAACTCACTCACAGGAGAAAAAGAGAACGGGGAGACTTTCCAAGACATTCCAATTTACAGGAAGCTAAGATTATACGCATTCAAATTGGACTAAAAGCCGTCTGAAATTTCCTTCATAGTTCAACATAGAGGTCAAAACATTTTTCTCTGAAATTCAACGTTTTTCTTTGAAATTCAACTAAAATAAACCTATTTGACACTTAAGAAATGGTTAAATATCAAGATCATAGAGGGTGAAGTAAAACCTCTAATCAAAAAGCAAAAACTGCAAAAGAATAAAACAGATTTGATTAATACCTTTAATCCTCCCCAAAACTTGATTGCCACTATGTTGCTCCACTCGTCAGATAAATAAACAGTCTGCACGTTGGAGCTGGACGAAGATATTATGATGAATATTTGTTGATAAAAATCAATACAGCCATGGTGGAGTGAATTTACACAAAGAGATGTAACAGGTTCAAGATCATTGCTCAAAGGTGCTTCGAAGCTTTTCTTTTTAATTGAAGATCGAACGAAAAATTAGCTCGTTTCTTTCGTAAGATTGGCAAATAGCTTTAAACAAAAGCTGCTTATCACTTCTATAGTTAAAATATCTGTCAACTTTACCTTGAACCAGAGAAGGACGATAAAGGAGAGCAAAAGATCACTAATCCTACCAAATCGACTTCGGAAAACAAATGGGAGGAGTTGCAGCGTAACTCTTGAAACGAGCAGACCTTGGGAAAAAGAATTGTGAAACAAAAGTAGCTCGATAATCATAACCTTGAGAACAAACAAATAAAAGCTGACAACAACACGTCATTAACAACAACAACAAAGGAAGCAGGATAGCCTTAAGTCGTAATGCAACTTAACGATCAAATTTGCATCTTCCCCGTCATTTACCCTAAACGCGGGGAAGAATGACAACACATTGAATAAATACATAAATCAATCAATCAATCAATCAATCAATCAATCAATCAATAAGTTGGCAAACAAATACTTAACGAAATAAAAACATGTACTGTTAAAATACTTTGATAAATAATGCAAGGTTCGATGGTAGAATACACACCTTTCGAGGAACGTAAACTATTCTTTTGACTTCGGGGTCACTTGACAGGTCCTGGTATCTCGTTGTCCTTGTTGCAGAAAGCTTTTAAAGGAAAGAACAATGATTGTGAGCAAATATTCGAAGGAAGCATATACAAGAGTAAGAAAAGTAAAATTGTAATCACCAGCGAAACTAAACAGACAACATAAGGCAAAAGGTAAAAAGTACTCCAAAATGATGAAGGTCATTTGGTTGTGCGAAGCGTAAATTAACATTATTTACGGAAAATATGACAAGAACTTAGTTAACGTTAAGCTTTTTGCAACTACACCAAGGACAGGGGAGAGACAATTGTTTAACAGTGGGCATCCATTCGTAGGCTTAAAACAATAAAACTCAAAAAAGGCATGAAAAAAAAAAAAAAAAAATTTAAAGATTCATTCATACCTGTACTTCACTCACACCCTGCCGATATCTGAAAAGTGCGTTGCATAAAAAATCAGTAACAGGGATATCACCCTGGAAATAATGCAATAACAGAAATAAGGGGATCGAAGTGTTAAGCGCGAAACAAACTTGGCATTACCGGACACCAGAGGCTGTAAGATGATAGATCCTCAACCTGGATCCCTCGCTCAACAACTGCATAACTTCTTCGCTTGGTCGCCAAATGCTTAAGACAGCATCTGTAATGGTCAGATTGAATTACAAAATTTTGAATATCTGGGTGACCTCGCTAAAGTAAGAGCGATATAAGGTCGTCCAAACCACTGAAATTCCTGTACCGATCAAGAATGATCATAAACGAAAGTGAGGCAAATATACCACATCCACCTCGGTGAGTGGTCAACTGACACCCAGAAATGGGTATAGTTTTGGGAAGGTTTAAGCAACCAGTTCCCTAACTTTTCTTTTTATTAGGCCATTTAGTAATAGTGAATGATACTCCGATTTCCGTGTCCATTATCTGCATATTAACACATTGTGCCGTTGATAATTGAAGTCTCTACCTAAAATCTACTCATTCATTCATTGGTTCGTTTATTCTCATAATTTTATCTTTTACTCTTAAGACTCATTTGGAGAAAACACGCATGGAGTGGGTACACCTACTCTAGAAGCCCTCCTGCTTCCCAGAAGTATCACTTACTTTGCCTGTCCCGACCCCTGAGCAAGTAGTCGGCAACCCGAACTTTGAGCAGAGGCACCACATTTCTTTGGGGCTGGCACTGTGAAGAGTGTCAATTAAAACAAACAAGTAATACAAACTGTTAGGACGTAAAGCGAGGTCAAAGTTAGAAATTTATTTCAAGACATTTGTGTATATAATAATTATTTACAGTACGCATAAGGTAGTTCACATTTTGCATAATACCAGGTAAAAAATAAATAACGACAATGGCCGATGGACCCACATGGCAACCGACGAACGAACGCACGCACGAATTAAACAAAATGGAATGTGCTAATAACCAACGGGAAAAATGACCACCAGAATAAAGGGAAAGAAATTACAGATGTTACAGAAAAAGTAAGTAACCTCCTCTTCTTGTTCCCTCCAAGTACGCTCAAACTTGCTCTGTAATTCAGCAAATTTCCTCTCTTGTGACAAACGCTGATATTCCTCTAGAGCTCGTAGTTGGCGTTCATCGAGGCACCCCTAAATAAAAATTCAACGCAAAGTTAGAGATACCTTCTTTCAAACGCTGTCTCCAGCGGCTGTAAAATTCTATCAACGATAACGCCCTCCTCAAAATCAAGAAAAAATCATAAAATAAACTACTTTTATCGGAGTGTTGTAAAACTACACCTTGAGAAATCGCACAAATAAACGACAAATTACAACAAAAGTAACAAAGAAAATATTACATCATGTTAATAAGGTCTCAAAGTAGAAAAATAGCAGACTAGCAGCAAAAGCGAAAAGCGAATGAGCAAGTCGTGTTTGTTTTCAGTTCTAAATCTGATTGGCTGAGAGGATGGAACAAAGTCTCTTGACTCATTCAGCGCGAATTAAAACAAAAAAGGCAACGAAGTCCTGATTCCTTTTCGACAATCAGCTAAAAAGTGCTCTCACTCGAAAAGTCACCAGGAAACATTAGATAAAAAACTCCAAAAACAGATTCATATCTTGACTCCTTAATAAACCATAGGCCATGGGATCATCTAGCTACAGCCTGTATCATAAGTACTAGAAACTTGTAAACTTTGCGATCGCACCACGCATTATAAGTTAGCGACCTATATGAATGAGGGTAACACTAACTTTAATTGCATCCGGGTCCGTGGCTTGTGAAAGGGCTTCGTAAATCTCTTTCCCGTCATGCAAGTCTTTCAAATCACTTGGTACAAAGGAACGGCGACGAAATCTTGCAGATCTTCTCCTTTCTCTTTCTATGATAAAAAGGCAGGGACAGCCTGTTAGTTTTCTTTTCTTCTCTATTTTGATTCCGATTTTGTTTGTTTGATTCTGTGCATATTCTACAATAGGTCTACAGATCATTGATGTTCAATAAGGCTGATTTTCCAACTAAATTTAGATAACAATCATCATAATTACGTACCCGGCTCAAAGCATTCCTTTTCAAACTCTTCTTGTATTTTAAGGAACAACTTTTCCCTTCGCTGATGACGATCCGTTTCAAACTTTTTGACCTCTCTTTCTTCGTGGCGAGAATTGCGGAATACATTGGTTCCATCCGGCATCTTTTCCATCCACTTCGAAAAGATGACAAAAGATAAACTGATTATACAAACTTAGAGCTCTCTGTTTTTTCCTCATTTGATGCTTGTTTGGCTTTCATTTTTTTCCTTCTTCTTTTACAGGTTGAAACACATATAGCCTTCCCGCAATCCTGAGGACTTCAGTTATCAGCTCACTCGTAGATTGTAACAATTTCTCGTGTTCACAAAGGCAAACGTTTACTTAGCGGTTTCAAAGAAACGTAAACAAGATTGTAAGCTTGCATTTGTGATTAATTTTAAAAATAACCTCGTGCTTTGACCATTAACAGCTAAGCTGCATTTTTACCGACAGGAAGAGCGTGTCATGCTATACATTTTCCCACTGAAACCGCCTCCCGGTTAGCTCAATGGATAGAGCGCTGGACTGTTGTCCGGGAGGTCGAGGGTTCGAGCCCCGGCCGGACCAACACTCGGGGTCTTAAAATAATTGAGAAGAATATGCTGCCTTTTTATAACATCAAGAAATGGTTAGATATTCTAGTCTTCTCGGATAGGGACGAATAAATGGAGGTCCCGTCTCCTGCAGGGTTAGGGGTAGGAGACGTTAATTTCCCACGCACGAGATTAATGTGTGATGGATGTCCTCCCCTGGGGTGGGATGGGTGGTTAACAGGACCCCCGTTGATACCAGTGTTTACTACACTGAAGGGGCTATCCTGTATAAATATAGATGTCTACTCTACTCTAGTTGCATAAGGAGCTACATGCCATTTAAAGACAGAATTAGGATGACTAGGGAGGGGCAGGGATTGAGAAATTGAGACGATTAAAACCGATTGCAATGGTAGGCTCAAACGTTCACGATACAGACGCTGTGAAGAAATAAGCGCAATCAAGATTCCTAACAGTCATGACAGTGACTCTCACCTGGACAGGATACTGTCTCAATACGATAATATCGACACATCCTGTAAATCCCCCATCGCCGAACAAAGAGGACAGCGGTAGTGGAAACGCTAGCGTGTGATTATGGAATCCGAGTTTCACATCCCATCGCGCACGCCGGGTTGAGTTAGCGTGAAGTCGTAACATCAACGTCGAAGGAGCCTACAACAAAACAGAACCGTTGTTAAAAAAAAAAAAAAAAAAAAAAAAAAAAAAACTTGCCAGACAAGCATGTTCATCTTGAGCGTCCAAAGCCAAGAAGAAATACATTATAGTGTACCTCTAGAGGGGAGACAGCCTGTTCGGATCCCACTAATTCAGCACCACATAGAATCAGCTTCTGACCAGCAAAAATCTTCCTATTATGCAGCAGCTTAGTAAGCGGTCTGTCCAATATGGCTCGGATGCTGTACCAGCCATCAGTAACCTCAATGATAGCACAACTCTGAATGACAGTTGTAAAAACGCGTTAGTTAGCCTCTAAACAGACTGGGAAATAGTGGCTTCAAGGAGAGCGCACTGAACACAAGATCGAAAAGTCCATGGTCTTTGCGTAAAGTTCTCGACAAAGATGCTTTACTTGAAGGTCATACCAATCCACAGTTTGGTGCCAGCAAACTGTCACAGAGACCTGACGAATTGTAGAATGGTGTAAGGAGTGGATGCACAGTGTGTTATGGACTCGAATCCCATCAAGCCGGAAGGAGAAGCAGTGGTGGATCCATGGGGGGAGGGTCCGAGGGGTCCGTACGATCCCCCATCAAACATGTTGGTTTTCTTACTACTTGTCTAATACATAAATTCTTCCTACGACGGGATCGCATAGTATAACTCAGTGTGAAGTTGAGTGAAATTTACTTATCTCGAAATATTGCTCAGCTTATTTGGGCTCAAGTGAATGATAGACAAGAACAAAAAAATCATTAAATATCTAAATTAGGCCCCTATCCCCCAACCTCCCACCTCCATTTATAAAAAAAAAAAAAAAAACATAGGTCCACTCCTGAATAGTAATATCCCCTGTTGTCTCTCTCTACAAAGACTCTACCTACCTCTAGTCTCTGCGATGAACTCTACCTTTTAACTGTCTAAAACAAGTTTTTCTCTCAGGTATAAACGCCACTATAACTTACCGCCATTTTCATTCTGCTCTGGCCGTCTATGTCGCCTTGGTTATCATTGTGTTCCACAGCTTCTTTCTCCGTGTCGTCTTCAGTTACTGTGACGCTTGATACACAAAGTACCATTGTTCGACTGGAAACATCATCGCGTTCCATGATTTTCTTCAGTGCAGATCTGTATCATCAAGATAAACAAGTCAGGAGAGTGAACACTTTAATTCATAGGGGAGACTAAGCTTTGTTTAAGAAGGCTACCCTAAGTATGGGCTAAATCGTTTCCCATATTATTTTGATGAGCGCTTTCATGGACTGATAGAAAACGAGGTCAATATCCACCTATCGCGACCTAATGGGTCGATCAATAAAATAATGGCTCATAGATTAAAATAGAAAACTGCAAAATAAGTTTACAAATTTTCCCTGGTTTGCTTTGCTATGACTGTTCTTAGTTGTTAAATTAACAGCCAGTAACCTTGTAAGACAAGACAAAAATGCCCAAACGCATGTGGGTCCGCTACCAAAATCTTTTTTTGTTGTTGTTGTTTTGTAGTTTTTGTTTTTGATTTCATGATTTTGTGTTTTTAAAGACGTCATAGCGGTTTTGTTTGTCTGTTTACTTTTTCGCGGAAGCCACGTAGGCAATCCCAACCCACCAAGCCAGAATAAAATTCATCCTCATCCCGCTAAGTCGACTAAATGTTACCTATCACTGCTATCGACTTCCTTGTCATATCTGTACTTGAGTTGACACAGAAGCCAGTCTGGTGTTAAGCACCTGAAAATACAAACACAGCACTCAAACTGAGTTAGCGCGCAACACTGAGACGTAAACAGTTTTACATGTCCAAACAGAAATATTTCAAGGATACATAATCGCGTGCATGCCATGTTTAAAATAACAGTCTGATGAAAATCATACTGCAATATCATTCTAGAAAATATATGAGAAATGGATAACTAATTCTATTTACTCCTAAAACGATCAAAACACACTGAGTACTCCTAAAACGATTAAAACACACTGAGGACTCCTGAAACGATCAAAACACACGAGATTGCCATTTTTTTTTTTTTTATCGCATTGTTGCTATTGTAAATCAGTAGCGACGCAAAGTCTAACCTGCCAGCAAAATGACACGGAAAAGCAACTTCCATTGCCGCGAGTTTCCAGACGAGCCATCTGTAATGATTAGCAATCCATTCCTCACTAATCAGCTGACTGTCCACTCCTGGTGTGGTTAAAAACGCGCTAACGAAATAAAACAATGATTTTAATTAGGTTTTAAACCTGAAAATAATCAAAATGGTACACACGAGCTAGGTAATCAATACTGCTGGGTTTATCTCGGCCTTGGTAACATGAAGCGACTAGAAATATAGCCCCTCCTCTCGAACAGGATGCTATTCATTGTGGTTACTACTCAGCGTTTCATTGGGTCTCCCGGAAGTTCATCGGTATCCATTAATACTCCAGGTGGAAAGAGTAAACTCTCGAGCACAGTGGTATATCGCAGTGATTTACCAGGGGCGAAGCAAATACCAAATTGGCCGATTTATTGTGACAAACCTCTTCTTGTTTTGTAAATCTAGATACCTTCGTATTTCTTCCAGACCAATGCAGCCATCACTCCCGATATGCAACAAACCTCCATCCTCAGTCCTAACACCTTCACCACTCGACAAAGCAGTTTCGCTGAGATACCTCCTTCCGCAGAGCCGAAATGATACTGCGTTGGAAGAGGTAACAGATATCACCTCTGGGGACAAACCAAGCTGAAGCAACTGAAGTTGAAAAACAAAGAATTAAGATGTTTCTCGAATCATTAATTTCTGGCATGTGCATTGTCTGAAGTAGAAAGTCTTAAAATAAAAGTTCTTTCCATGTCTCTGACGGAGATATTTCTCAAGTCAGTTTTGAAAGAAATATTTCTGGCAAGTTCTGGTTGTTTGTTTCCATTGTGTATGTACAATTGGTATCTCACCTCTACAGGAGTGTGTCTCCCTGGAAGAGTGCCAATCCCGACATAATCCTTGAGCTTTATTCGTTGATTATGGCGGCGCAATCCAGACAAGAAACCAGGAAGCGGTTTAACTCTCTCGTTGCACTGAAATAATGTTAACTTGCGATCAGATTTACTAAAAAACCTCAAAGAATTAGCGAAGAGGTTACCGAAAACTCACTCAAGATCACTGAACGTAAATAGAGCAGAGGTAGAATGCAGTCAATCCCAAAAGTACACTTGGTAACGTGATAGGTTTTATGAACGAAAATGTAGCGGGAAACCTTTGCATGAATAGAATATTTTTGACTTCTCTTGCCAATTAGATGTATATAATGCTACGCTCACAATGTTCTCCTATCAACTACCGTAATAAAGAGGGACCTCTGAATTGAAGAGAAGACCGTACAAATTGCCCTTTCCCTCATAGAAAAAAACATAAATAATGATAATAATAATAATCATTATTTATGTTCAACCTTTCAAAAGTGTCTTTTGTACTTTTACTGTTCATGTTATGATCTTAAAAGTCCTCGCAATGTTCAACGTACTTGACACTACAGACGTCTGCATGTTTGTATAATAATAATAATAATATTAATAATAATAATAATAATAATAATGATGGAGGATGGGGCGTAGGTCCATATTTAAAGAAGCGGCTAAATGCGCGGAGGAGTTGGGCTGGGGTTGCATTTGGAACACGCGCAAGGGATCAAGAAAGAGGTGCGGAGGTGCCACATTGAGAGGTTAGAGGATGAGATCAGAAACCAACGATGGCAAGGGCGTCTAGTGACTACCAGGCTGGAGAATGAGAGTTTGAGTGCCGATGGGTGTTTCTGGTGGCTCACAGAGTGGAAGAACTGCCCATCACACACGATTGCTGGACTCGTCGAGCTATACGAGCAGCTATTGCCAACGCGAGTATACACGAGTCAGAAGACCCACACAAGCGGGGAAGACGAGGTGAGGTGCAGATTATGCGGCAAGGCTCCAGAGAGCGTGGCTCATATCTTGTCAGGATGCAGTGCGCTGGCCCAGAGCAAGTATCTTTCTAGACACGACGCAGCACTGGAGGTACTGTTTTACGAACTGTTGTATGATGAGGGATTTATAAACGAGATACCACCCTGGTACTCACC
Source organism: Stylophora pistillata (assembly GCF_964205215.1). Lineage (NCBI taxonomy): Eukaryota > Metazoa > Cnidaria > Anthozoa > Scleractinia > Pocilloporidae > Stylophora > Stylophora pistillata. The sequence goes on along the minus strand of NC_142527.1, from coordinate 19,409,878 downwards.
CGACAAGCCCAAGCCCGTGTATGAGTCAGAGAATGTTAAAGCTTATTGGGATGTCCCTATATATGCTGATCAACAAGAGATCAGATGCAATAGGGTGGATGCACGCACTGTAAATCATATGTGCAAGAGAGTTGTGACGCTGGAAATGAGCTGCCCGTGGGTTAACAATCGGACAAGAAAGGATGAAGAGAAGACACTGAAGTACGGACCCCTTCGCTGGGAACTAAGGCAGCAGTTCCCAGGCTACGAGGTGAAACAATATAACATCATGAGCGCTGGGACGAGGGACGAAAGATGGCGGTCACGCCGAAAATGTGCTCGTAGTATCTTTACAGTTTCGCAGCCCTAGGGGTGGTTAAAATATATTTAATAACCATTCGCAATGCCTGACGAATCATCGAACAAGAAAGGAGCCGTGGATAAAGGCAGAAAACGAACAAGGGAAGGCAGCTCTCAAACAGACGAGGAAGACGAGTTCGATCAACATCACAAACATGAATGCAAAAAGTGCCTCGAAACAACAAACTCGAGGCTCTCCGGTATTGAAGAGAAACTCAACATGCTATTAACTGTACTTCCCGAGTTGGAAACTTATAAAAAGAGGATTACTCTTCTTGAAGAAGAAAACAAAACCCTGCAAACGAGCTTAGAGAACTCGCAAGCAGAGATAGAAGACCTAAAAGCCATTGTTCATGATGTTAATTTAAAGCAAGGAGCAACCGACACCTCCAGTGAACGCATCAAGAGCGATCTCAAAGAGATACATCGCCGACATGTTAAACTCGAATGTCACAGCCGTAGAGGAAATATGAAATTCTTGGAATAACGGAACGTGAAAACGAAACAAACAGTGACACCGAACTCGCCCTAAGAGAATTCATGCGTACGAAGCTAAAGATCCTTCCAGTCGACGAAGAAAACATTCATTTTGACAGAGTCCACAGAATTACTTCACGCCGTTCACAATCAAATCGAAGTCTTCAACCGCGACCTATTATAGTTAGGCTGACGGATTTTCAAGATAAATTTTTCATCAAATCCTATATCAAAAATCTTCCAAGGGGTACCGGATTTGGAGTATCCGACGATTTTCCCAAAGAAGTTGACGAGGTAAGGAAGGTGTTATATCCGATCCTAAAGGCGGCCAAGCGCGATAAGAAGACTGCATACTTCAATGTCGAAAAGCTGATCATCAATGGTGCTCTTTACCGTGGCGAAGAAACATCCCAATTTCCTTTCTATGGGCGTTTAATGGACAACTAAGCTGAAATGAACGCTAAAACCGTAGTTAAGTTGAGTTTGTTTTTCTTTTTTTTTTTTTTTGTACGGAACCACCTACTTGAGAGCTGCGGCTTTTCACTTCGATATCCAGTCAAAACGCCGCACAAAGCTTTAGGTAAGTCTTTAATAGTTATGTGTTCCTGTATATGTTTCCGTAAGTGTTTTCCTTTTAGCTTTATCTTCTGTTATGTTGATCAATTTTGTTTCGATGTCAGCGAAGTAAGAAGAATCAAGCCTTTTCATAAATATCAACCGCACTGTGAGCCGCATAGTTCTAAGACAGCTACTTTCCTTATTTCTTGGATGCCTTGTCTATCTTTTCATCAGAAGCTAAATGTATAAGCTGCTATCACTAAACGTTAGAGGGCTAAACAGTTCGAGAAAGCGAAGACAAGTTTTTCGTTGGTTGCATCATCAACAATCGGATATAATTTTCTTGCAAGAAACTTATTCCTTGCCGGAATCTATCAAAAGATGGGAAACAGAATGGGGAGGTAAAATCGCGTACAGCCACGGCTCCTCCCATAGTAGAGGAGTTATGATTTTATTCAAACCCCATCTTGACGTTGACTTGGAAAAAATCACTACAGATAATATTGGCAGATGTATTTTAGCCGTGACTATTATTGATGGTACCAGAATAGTTCTGGTCAATATTTACGCACCGAATCATGCAACCCAACAAGTTGTTTTCCTCAGGGACGTGTCAAAAGAATTTCTAATTCCTTACGCCAACGACAACCTGGTGCTGGGAGGTGATTTTAACTGCACAATTAGCACTTTAGACAAAAAAGGCGGTAGACCGGTTGATAGTAAAAAAGCTTCTATCAACGAGCTTCAGTCGTTAATCAAAACACACAGTTTACTTGATTCCTGGCGTTTCAAGAATCCAGATCAACCTGGCTTTACATGGGCTAACCCGTCAATGAAAATACAGTGTAGACTTGACTACTTCTTTATTTCAAAACAGTTAAAAGATCGCGTAAAAGAGTGCAAAATAGTTCCAAACATTTATTCAGATCACTCCGCCGTCGATCTTTCCGTGTCTTTTAGTGAAAGTGAGCTCCCTCGAGGGCCAGGGTTCTGGAAGTTTAACAACTCTTTGCTGTCAGATACTAATTACGTGGAACTGTTGACATTTAAAATTCCCATGTTTGCAAAAAAGCATGAACAAGTCAACGACAAAGGGTTGTATTGGGAAATGATTAAAATGGAAATTCGTGCCTTTACAATAGCTTTTTCAAAGAAGAAAGCTAAACGAAAACGTGACGAAGAATCAATTCTTTTGTCGGAAATGATAAAATTGCAGACCAAACTCCAGACGTCATACAGTGATTCCCTTAAGGCCGAGCTGGAGAGAATAAAATTCAAGGTGTCTAAAATTGCGGGTATCAAGACACGAGGAACAATCGTGCGCAGTAGAGCGCGTTGGTATGAGCATGGTGAGAGAAATAGTAAATATTTCTATAACTTAGCTAAAAGGAACCAAAAAAAGAAGCATATAACGTCCTTAGTTAACAACGTTGGTGACAAAATCACAAACCCGAAGGACATCCTGGAGGAAGAAGAACGTTTCTTTAAGGAGGTTTATACATCAAGAAATATGGACCCCAACTGTCCAACTTTTAATGAGTTCTTTGAAACAGAAAATGCATTATCAGAAGAAATCGCGAAAACGTGCGAAGGTGTCATGTCTATCAATGAGTGTGAAATTGCGTTAAAAACTATGGAAAACAACAAAACTCCCGGCACGGATGGGCTAACGCCTGAATTCTACAGCTACTTTTGGAACTTGCTCGGTTCATTTATGGTAAATAGCTTTAATTACGCTTTTCGAAACGGTACTCTCTCCATCTCTCAGCGCCAAGGAATTATTTCCTTAATTCCGAAGAAGAAAAAGAATACCGAATATTTAAAAAATTGGCGACCTGTATCTTTATTGAATGTAGACTATAAAATCGCAACGAAGACCATCGCTCTGCGTTTGGAGAAGATCTTGCCGATTTTAATTCATCCTTGCCAATCTGGGTACGTTAAAGGAAGGTTCATTGGGGAAAGTATCAGGTTAATAGCAGATACAATGCATTTCACAAAAGAGAAGAATATTCCAGGGGTAGCCGTATTTTTAGATTTCGAGAAAGCGTTTGATTCGATTGAGTGGAATTTTATTCATAAATGCCTCGAAACGTTTAATTTCGGTCTTGATCTCCGACAGTGGATAAAAGTGTTCTATACAGATATCTCTAGTTGTGTTTTGAATAACGGGTACGCCTCAAAACATTTTCATCTAGAACGCGGAGTGCGTCAAGGTTGCCCACTTTCCGGCACATTATTCATTATTGCTATTGAGCTACTCGCGCAAAGTATTAGATGCTCAAAAGAAATAAAAGGTATCACAATAGATGAACATAAAGAGGTCAAACTTTCGCAATATGCAGACGACACAACTGTACTTCTGTCTGATGTTCAATCAGTGTCAAAGTTATTTGATTTATTATCACTTTTCGAAAGGTGCTCTGGTCTAAAACTAAATCAAACAAAATCTGAAATGCTATGGCTTGGCTCTGTAAGCCACAGAAAAGATTCTATACTTGATCTTCAAATGAGCAGTGAGCCAGTTTACGCGCTTGGAGTGCATTTTACATATGACCTAGAAATGTCTGAAAAGAAAAATTTTTTGGACAAATTAGATTCTTTAAAGAAAACATTGAACATGTGGTCCCAAAGAGACCTCTCCATCGTTGGTAGGATAAATATAATTAAAACATTGGCACTTTCAAAACTTGTCTTTATCTGCAGCGTCATGTGTACCCCTAAAGACTTCAGTAAAGAAGTAAACAGGATCGTGTTCGACTTTATTTGGAATCACAAACCCGCCAAAATAAAAAAGACTACCCTTTTCAAGCAAAAAACAGCTGGTGGCTTGGACATGAGAGATTTTTCTCTCTTTGATAAAGCACTAAAGTTAAACTGGGTAAAACGGTTATGCTCTAACTCGGATGCTCCATGGCAGCACATACCAAAATCCCTCCTAGCCGATGTTGGCGGTACAGAACTGTTTAAATGTAACTATGATTATAATCTCCTTGACCTAGACAACCATCTTCCTCCTTTCTACAGAGAAATCATTTTTTACTGGCAGGACATTGCAATGACCACACCTAAAAATAAAACTGAGGTTCTCTCACAGCCAATCTGGAATAATCGATTTTTAACTGTGAATAAGAAAACGGTATTCTTTCCTCATTGGCATCAAGCTGGAATAAAACAAATCTCGGACCTTTTTGACTCCTGTGAGGGTCAATTCCTTTCATTTAATTCTTTTCGCAATAAATTCAATGTAAAATGTAACTTTTTGCAATATTACAGCATTCTTTCTTCTATTCCACAAAATTGGAAAAAACTATTGCAAAAAAATTCCCAAGACCCAGTTACGCCTCCTACCTCAACCTGTTCACTCTCATGTAAAGCAATATACAGTATCCTGCTTAACCTCGAAGATCTACCGCCACCAACTTCTGAGAAAAAACTTTTAATGTCTGGCATCGAGAAAAGTGACTTGAACAAAATCTACCTCCTACCATTTAAAGCCACGAGAGAAATTAAATTGACAATGTTTCAATACAAAATTAATCATCGAATTTTACCAACGAATAGCTTGTTACATAAAATGAAAAAAGTTGCATCGCCCTCCTGTCCCTTTTGTCCATCTGAGCACCAGACCGTCTGGCATTTGTTTATAAACTGTAAGCAAGCAAGTTCTTTTTGGAATAGATTCCAGGAGTGGTACTCAACCTCTAGTAATATGAAACTGTCACTGTCAGAACTGGAGATTATGTTCGGAATTATTCGCTGTCACACCTACTGTTTAGCCCTCAACCATCTCATTATTCTAGGCAAATATTTTTTATATGTTAACGCTTTAAATACCATAAATTGCCGTTTCGATGATTTCGTCTCACTTGTGCGCGACAAAATTTATCTAGAAAAATATATTGCTGTCACTTGTAATGACGAGAAGGAGTTCAGGAACAAATGGAAATTTTTTCTGTAGTTACTCGACAATTAACCAATTAACATGCAAACAATAATGTGGTAAATAGATCAACTGTAATTAAATTTGACTAGTGTAATTGTATTGTTATATATGTATTGTAAGTAGTGTAAGTTAATGTAGTTTAAACATGGTGTAAAAAGTAATTATAGTGTAAGTACATGTGTAAGTGTAATAAACAAACAAAAAATAAATAAAAAAAAATAAAAAAATAAATAAATAACATCATTATGGATGCCCTCTGGGGGTGGTCACGGAAGCTGGATGTCATGATGCGCGAGCTGGTGGGAGGCAGAAGCAAAGACGTACTGCGAAAGATGCAGAGGGCAGTGCTCTCGGGCACGCTGAATATTGCCAGGACTTTCAAGGTGGCAGTTTGAGTTCCTGTTAGAAAGAGGACCGTAGACACAACGGAAAAGCTTTTTAGGATTAGTTAATGTACATTTATTTTTGACTCAATGGCTCACAGGTTACGGTTTTCGCCCTGTACTGCCTGATTAGAATGTAGCATTCAGTTGATTTCTGTGCGATAATAATAATAATAATAATAATAATAATAATAATAATAATAATAATAATAATAGTAATAATAGTAATAATAGTAATAATAATAATAATAATAACTACAACTGGTGGAAAGTCCTCCTGCATGGTATTCGCCAATCAAGCGTAAACCAGAATACGTCTCGGAGGATGTCCAAGCATTGTGGGACATACCAACTTATGGGGAGAACCAGGAACTGCAAGCTAACAGAATCGACGCAAAGATAGTGAACCATAAAAGTAAGGAAGTAGTAGTCTTGGAGATGAGTTGTCCATGGATTGAGAACAGAGGAAAGAAAGATGAAGAGAAGTCAGTAAAGTATGTTCCACTACGATGGGAGTTACAAGAACGGTAGCCTGGATATACAGTCCGGCAGCACAATATTATCATGGACGTGCTTGGGGGTTGATCAAGGACTATGGAAGAGGGATTATGGAAGTTGTTGGGAAAAAAGACAAAAGATGTGCTATGAAACATGCAGAAGTCTGTAGTGTCAAGTACGTTGAACATTGCGAGGACTTTTAAGATCATAACATGAACAGTAAAACTACAAAAGACACTTTTGAAAGGTTGAACATTATAAGAACATTATATAAGCATGAAGTTTATTCCTACGTATGAATATTAAATTGAAGGATAGTTTTAAACATTGAAGGAAATTTAAATATTGAGTTCCATATATTAGATTAATCGACTTCTGTAGAGAATTTAGTTTATAAGTTTTACAGTAATCTTATTCACAGAACGTGACTTAGTTGTTATGTATATCAATAACAGATTGTAAATTAGCGATGGTATATTAGTATCAGTTGTATCTTAAATAATTTTCCATGCTAGCAAATAGGTTTTTATATCTTTTTATAAGTGCAAGGATGTGTAGTTTCATGGGTTACGCTGCGCGCCCTATGAAACTTTCTTTTCGTGGCATGCTGAAGTTCAATAAACTGCGTCATAATAATAATATCCATAATAATGAAAGAAATCGATGTTTCCGATTGATTTTTCTCTTAAGTGGAGATGGATAGTGTTGTAGTAAAGCGTTTTCTGCGCAAGCACCCGGCCAAATATCTCATTATCTGACCTCAGCAGTGCTTAACCTATCAGAATTTGTATCAGACTAACCTTAGATAAAATGTCAAGCTGACCACATTTCATTTTAGATGACCAATTTGGTGATGAAACTTTTGCTTTCTTTGCACTTGGTACCATCAAGTCTGTTACTAGAGGCTTTGGGGACTCACTCACTGGAAAAGACGAGCTGCTACAACGGGCAAGGGGAGAAACAACCGTTGACAGTTCTCGGTTTCTGTAAGGCGTAATGAAAAGCGGACGAGGGACAGACGTCCAATGCTTTGCGTTGGCATTCAAAGGGGTGCTAGTTCTTGGTGATGGACTATGTTTGGTTTTGAAGCAGCCAGGGGTTGTGGCTCGCAATGGGTTCAACGAGCGAGTGCTGTCTGATCCTCTGAAAAATACAGGAGCAATCAATAAGTATAAGATTACTACAGCAGGCAAACATGCGACTCCACGCAAAAAACATCATTGGCTGAATTAGCCAAATGAAGTAACAATTAATGGCAAGGGAAGAATAAGTAGAATCACACGATTTTCTTTTTAACACAATTCCTTAATACCTTGATCTGCACGTGTTTTCGACTGTGGCCAGGCGCGCCCGCAAAGGAGCACGAAAGTGTACCCTCCGATCATGGAAAACACCTGAACAAAATAGAAATATAAAGAGAAAATAGTTAAGCATAGAGAGAGAAAGAGAGACTTGAGAACGGCCAAAAAAATGAGGTCACATGATAAGTTATAAGAAAGGTCATGCCTTAGGGGTTTTAACCAATGTCAAGAAAATACCTGATGGTGTTGTTGAACACGGTTTCATTCCACTCCGAGTATCTCTATGAGTTCTGTTTAGCATGTCCTCGCCACACCTCACCTTTTAGAGTGTAAAGAAAAAAAAGGTGACGACTACACAAAGGTTCGAACTTCAATAATGTTCGTACATATGTTATAAGAACACAAGCTTGGATTGCTTAAAAAATACAAGCACATAGGTTTGGGAAGCAAACGGATTGGAGCTTTTAGTGTACTTATCGCTTGCCCCTCAAGAAATGAATGGCCTCTAATTAAATGAATGGAAACAGAACATATGAAACGAAAGAAATCACTTTAAACCCAAAAACGTCTCCTAGCTGAATCAGACGTCTTTTTGTGTCCTTCTAAACAAAGATCGAGCAGGACATCGCTCTCATTTTCTAAGCAGATAGCTCTCTGAAGACTTTAGTTAGTGCGTGAAGGGGAGAAACAACTGAATAATATTACTTACGGGTGTTGAGTGGCGCCTTTGAGGGTCTTCCTTACAACAATGAGACAACCCTGTGTAGACAAGGAAATACATGTAAAAAAAACATCATATTTTTTCTTAGGCGAAAAGCTTTTTATCACTAAGCCTAAAACGAAAATATATATTAACCATCAAAGTAAGAAAAAAACTGAGACGAAAAAAGAGGGAGTAGGAAATGATTACAGTGAGGTCGGTTATTTAATCAGATAAGGCACACATTCTTTTACCTTTAGCACTTCCTGTCATTGAAACTGCACTTTTGCTTAATGAATCCCATGCAACAGAAGCCTTATCGTATTCTGAGACATCCAAAGAAGATTCATATGCCAAGAGGGCTTCAGAACTTTCGAGAATCTCACGGGACACCGCATCATCGTGTTCAACTGAGCAGCGTCCGTCATGTAAAGGCATGGACCTTCCAGGAACCACCGCAGTTACAACGTGACAGTCGTTGATTAAAGTATCTGTATCCTGATCAACAGGTTTCCATCCATTCATTCTTTTAAATAAAGAATCGTCTAAAATTCGTTCTGTTCCTGACCTGGACTTTTGTATATCATTCTCAATGCTAGCCATAGTGTCTTTTGCCTTCTCGAGTGCTGATTCCGAGATCTGTATCGTTTTACCATTTGCAGTTTGAAAACCAGAAAAAAATGCACTGGTTACGTTTGCACCGTTTTCAGAAGAACAATTTGTGGGCTCATTGCCGTCTACGTTTTTCTGAAAAGATTGGTCAGCATTCTGCAGGTATGCAGCCCCATTTTCCAAGGAACTACTGCCCTTATTTTGCTCAATGGATTTGTCAATCTGTCGCATGATAGCCATTCCTCTCTCTATAGATTGTTTTTCAAAGTTCACTTTCTGGCCGCTTGCCGTTTCAGATAAAGTACTCACCTTGTTTCGGTGAAGGAAATTATCAATTTCTTGCATTATAGCCGTTCCTTTCTTCATTGACTCCGCAGACAGTTTTACTTTCTGACCACTGGCAGTTTGGAAACCAGAAAAGCCAGTTGAAGGTGCAGAAATGTCCTTGTTTTGCTGCAGAGAATCGTGATTCTGCTGCACTGTGGTCGCACCTTTCTCCACTGACCCCTCAGATAGCTTAAATTTCTGGCCACTAGCGGTTTGGAAACCAGAAAAGGCATTTGGTGGTACATTGGTCTCCCTGCTTTGCTGAAGGAAATTGTCAATCTTTTGCATTATAGCCGTTCCTTTCTCCATTGACTCCGCGGATATTTTTACTTTCTGGCCACTGGCAGTTTGAAAACCTGAAAAGCCAGTTGAGGGCGCTGAGATCTCCTTGCATTGCTGAATAGAATTGTCAATCTTTTGCATTATGGCCGCGCCTTTTTTCATTGACTCCTCGGATAGTGTCACTTGTTGGCCATTAGCAGTTTGAAAACCAGAAAAGGCATTTGGCGGTGCAGCAGTCTCCCTCTTTTGTTGTAGAGAATTATCAATTTTCAGCATTATAGCCGTTCCTTTCTCCATTGACCCCGTGGATAGTTTCACGAGCTGCCCATAAGCAGTTTGGAATCCAGAAAAGAATTTTGGAGTTGCAGTGGTGTCTCTATTATGCTGAATGGAATTGTCAATTTCCTGCATTATGGCCGTACCTTTTTCCGTGGACCGCTTAGAGAGTTTCACTTTCTGGCCACTGGCAGTTTGGAAACCAGAAAAGGTACTAGAAGTTTGAGTGATGTCCCTGTTGCACTGAAGGGAATTATCAATATTTTGCATTATAGCCGCTCCTCTCTCCATTGACTTTGCAGATAGTTTCACAAGCTTGCCACTAGCAGTTTGGAAACCAGAAAAGGCTTTGGAAGGTGTAGTGGCGTCTCTGTTAAGCTGAATGGTGTTGTCAATTTCCTGCATTATGGCCGCACCTTTTTCCAAGGACCTCTTAGAGAGTTCGAAATTCTGGCCACTGGCAGTTTGGAAACCAGAGAAGGTACTTGAAGTTTGAGTGGTGTCCCTGTTGCGCTGAAGGGAATTATCAATATTCTGCATTATAGCCGCTCCTTTCTCCATTGACTCTGCGGATAGTTTCACAAGCTTGCCACTGGCAGTTTGGAAACCAGGAAAGGTAGTTGGAGATGCAGTGGTGTCCTTGTTATGCTGAATGGAATTATCAATCTCCTGCATTATGGCCGCACCTTTTTCCATGGACTCCGCAGACAGTTTTACTTGCTGACCACTGGCAGTTTGGAAACCAGAAAAGGAAATTGGAGGGACAATTTTTTCCCCGCTTTGCATCGTAGTACTGAGTGCAGTGGTTTCTTCCGATGTAGAAATGCTTGCAACTTTAATCGAAGTGCGCCACGCGGTGTTTTTTCCCGCATCATCTGGGAGAATTTCTGTTAAAACATTTCCATTGCACTCTGAAGAGTACTCATCATTACAAAGTTTATGTCTCAGTTCCCAAGAGCTGTTGACTGCACTTGTCGTGTTAATATCAGGTTCCTCCACTTTATCACTCTCCTCGCTGATAGCGATCAAGGAGTCTCGCCTTTTGCACTTGAAGTCATTCAACAAGTCTTCGAGTAACGAATCATGAACATTTTCACCATTGTTATTTAAAGAACCACCCACGACATGCGTGGGACTCTGCAAAGTTATGTCCTTATTTTCTGTTTCCCCAGCTCGTGCTGTAGAAGATTTCTTTTTCAAGTGGTCCTCCAGAGGTGCACTTTCACGCTGCTTTCCTTCAATTAGTATGTATGCAGCTAGAGCAGAATCGGGATCATCATTCCCACTGGCAGGTTCCTTAGCCACAACACTAGAGAACGCGGCTATCCTGCTAGTTTCAGAGCAAGTCTTTTCTTGTAGACAAGGCTCATCACTGATTGCATCCTTTAAAAGAGGAATTTCCCCCTTTTTACCCAAATTGTCATTTATGTTATCAGCGGAGGCGAGCCCGTTCACTGGATCCCTTTTACCTCTTTCCATAGAGAAACGTGGATCCTCTTTTGCTTTTTCAACTCCCTTGTCATGGACAATTCTGCTAGCTTTCATGTCGATGTCTACTTCACTTAGGGTTTTCCTTGCGCTCCGCATTGCAGATTGAGATATGTGAATTTGGTTGCCGCTAGCTGTCGAAAACGCACAAAATCCAGGCAGCACAGACGATTGTACTCTCTCGAAACCAGTAAGGTTTTCATCGCTTGTCTCACCAACTCTCTTTTTCAAGCTTACATCATTTAAGTTAGGGGCGAGGCCGTTATTTTGTGTTGCATTACATGACGTACTAACCTCAGGCTGTAGATGTCGTAGTACTTGCTTACTTTCACCCTCACACAAACCCAACGAATCCTCAATCTTCTTAATGGCAGCTTTCGCTTTCCCCATAGCTTCAAGAGTTACAGACACGTGTTTTCCACTTGCTGTTTTGAAGCCTGTAAAGCCTGTTCCGTCCGTCACGAACGACTTAATGTTATTATCTTCGCTCGAAACGTAAACTCCTGTTTTCTTGGGAGAAAATCTTTCGAAATATTGACAATTGTCGGCTTGCGTGGGCTCTAACCCTCTGCTCTGAGGATCGTGCAAAGCGGTTATTGTAAGTTTCCCTGCCTCGATTAAGTTATTTTCCCAGACTTGGTCATCATCCCCGACTATTTCGTCTGCTAACGATGGATATTTGCCATCATCAAGCGAGGCTACCGCTCTACTATGTGATACATCCGAAATCTCCCTTGTGTTCCCATAAACGGGCTGTAATTCTTCCTCCTCTGTACACCTCGATGATGGCTCCTTGCTGCCATCAAAAAAAAGAAGCTCGCCTGGCTTAACGCTTTCTGTCACGTCCTCCTTCTTTTCTTGGCGTGGTCTCGATGCTCCCGGTGGAGAAGAACAAATGTATTCCATCGGAAATTGAGTGAGAGCATCCATATCATAAAGAAAAACGTCTTTTTCCTTGCTATTCACTATGGAAGATGGGTTCAAATTGTTCTCACTTTTGCAAGACGCACTCAATCCCTCAAACTTAAGTCTTTTTGAAAGTGGCATTTCAATATCATTATCCCTGCTGTTGAGGGTAGCACAAAGAGCGCTATCATCGTACCTCTCACAGTTCACTGAGCCTTTTCCTTCTCTAATGCTAGGGTTTTCCTTTTTCGCAGTTAATGAAACATCATCATTTGTAAAAGTTCTTTTGATACTCTTTCCAATGTGGTGTTCACCAACTTCACTCGCGGAGGGATAAGAGAATCGTTTGGTTCGAGCTGAGCGTCGAATTCCGGAGACTTTGCCGAAAGACCTTTTTCTTAAGTAGTTACTACGACCATGCAATGACTCACCGGCCGGCGCACTAGATATGATGATATCATTCTTTCCTACCAGGGTTTGCAATGTGGTTCCATTTCTTGGGATTTGAGCAGTCTCTTGAATGCAATCGGTTGGCTGGGAGACGGTGCTCTTAATCAATTCATCGTCAATGTTCTGTGACTGAGCGTTTAAACTTACGGACAATGATGAACCTATAAAAAGAACAAGCCACTGTGAAATGAACTTTTTGATTCTGTTAAACTCGTAAAGTAATGGCAAGCAATTTTTTGGAATCATAGGTTAAAACGTTATCAATTTCTCCCTTTAATTATGTTCTTACGTAGTCTAGACTGACCCCGACAGTAGGGCGGTGGCTGGGGCGTTGAAGTTACTGAAGGAAGGCGGGGAGAGCGTAACTATAATTCAATATGAGCCAGAAGAAAACCGTAAACATCTCCGGCTAATAAAACAGAAGAAAGTGCTCTCGTTGATATACTTGGAGCCGAGAATTGGCACCCTCGTTTGGGTCTCTTACGTCAAATCCAAGCATTAAAAGGGCTTTCTCTTCTTGATGGTGGGAGTAACACTTCAAGTTCTGTGCCTAGGTATAAAAATCGTGGAATCGGTGTTTTTAAGATTAACCATGCGTGAAAGTGAAGTCCATAACGCCTCACGATCGTATTGTGAGATATAAGAACGCAAAGAAGCGATAGAATAGGACGTTAGGGCCTGACGCAGCCCAAGAAATTATCATAAGTCCAAGGGAATTTTGTTAAAATAGTTTTTAGTGATAGCTGAATCATTGAAAATTACAGATTATTAAGTAACAGATAGTCGGCATAGACAAACCGCAAAGACAAAGAACCTACAAAAGAAGGAAGATGGCTAAGAGAGATGGGGGTGAAAAGTCAATGCCGAGCTTCCAGAGAGCTTGTCAAGACACACTACAAATGACCAACACCTCTTCTGACCTGATAACATCATCTGAGCTTCGGTTAACATTACTAATGAATAACCGAGTGACCTAAAGACAAATATTAATCTAAGTCAATTTTATCTAAAAAAAAAAAAAAAGTGCATCGAGAACAGGGCTCCCAAAACAGATTATAATAAAACAGAGAATACGTACGACAAGCGATGAAAATATCATAAAAAAAAACCAGAGCTGATTTCATTGTTTTCAAAATTTTATTCACATTTAGAATATCTCAATGTTTTGGTTTAAACCTCTCTGCTATAGGTCATCCAATAAGACATAAAGACGCTCTTAGAGAAAACTCCTTTATGTCTACTGGCGCCATGCAGTGGATATTTACATTAATTACACATAAACTAAATCTGATCATAAAGCATGCAAGCGGAACCAGATGTTCTCTATCGCTGAGGTGTAAACCACACAAAGGGAGAGTTTCTTCGACTGATCGGCGCATTTATTACCTTCGTTATGACCCATTTAGCGTCCGTATGCTTGTTACTTGCTGTAGCGCTGTCTTCAACATTTTGTGCTGAATCCCGACGTTTAAGGCTTTTACCAAGCGAAGGTAAGGGCGGTTTATCTAAAAATTTTTAGCTGTTGCTTAGCAAAACCGCATTCAAGACATGGCGGTTCATAGATAACGCTGAAAAAAACATCGACCTAAAAAGTTCACATTATCACTGCGGAGACTACACAGCAATGAGAGACCTAGTGGTCCGTGTATTTCTGAAGTCATATCTGTTAAAACGAGGATCACTCAAACCATTCCGGTTCGCGAAGAGTTCCCACGCAGTTAGTTAACCAAGTCTCAGCACCTTTTGCTCGCCATTTTATATCTTTCTGCCAATTTTCCTGAGAACATTTGGATCATAAATGGCAATGTTAGCAAAAGTTATGGTCAGTATTTTGAGTAAATTCGACTAGCATGAGGCTACTTCTTAAATGAGAGAAATTTCTTAAAAGACAGTGGCTGTTTACATGTAGGTTTCTCCTCTTTTGACAATTAAAATAAATTGCCTTCCGCGTGAAGAATATTCATCACGCCATGGACGTTAAACAATCCATTTAACAAAAAATCATCATAGTTTAATAGATACGGACACTAATACACCTCTTTTAAATGCAAAACCGTCTGCTTGGTGGATGAATTTTCTATTACCAGTAAAAACATAGAGGGAAGGTTTAAAGAAAGCTCTCGGTGGTGATAAAAATTACTTTCCTTTTCAATGTGTTAAAACCAACCAATAAAACGCTTTCAATTCGTCGGCATATAGATTCGATTTCGAATTCAGTGGAAATTTGCATTTCAAATGCTTGGTTTTTCGAGTGACTAATAGTAATAGACAACGTCTGTGGCGCTCGAGGGCGTGCTGTGCAAAGTGGTGCCCTATGCACCTGTTGATTTGCCTCGTTTCCACTTTCAAAACTATATGCGCCGAAATAAAAGGGAAGAAATGCTCAACTTTTAAGCCTGAAGAGTTTAATAAAAGCTTCAGCTGCTTCGAAAAGGCCTCTTGTGATACCATCAGTTTTTTGAACATAAATATACTTGACTACAATTTTATGCAAAAGCGTGGATACATCACATTTTCAAAGCGTAATTGTGACATTGAAGCATTTTCATATCAAACCCATGTCAACAAAAGGTAATCATTTGACTGTTTGTCGCATACTTCATCTTAAATACAATCTAATTATGGAACTCTGCCGGCAACACTAAACAGTTTTAAGTCCATATTCACGGAAAACTAATAACCTTAAAGCTGCACTTTTTCAAATGAAACGACACAAAACTCTGTCTTACAGAGGGGTAATTCTAATAATTATTATTGTTTACAATGCTCGTACTTTCGTGAGCATCAAAGTTTTAATACGTATCCCGCGGCACATAATTAACTTGAACACTGCGCGAGGAACAATGTTCACAAATGATGACGTTACATTTGAGAGAAAAAAAAAAAGAAAACATGAGAAAACAGCACGCGGTACAGGTCTAAAAGAAAACTTGAGCTTCAACTTAATTCGACAAAAAACGTATATGAAGTGAAGTACTAAAAGTAAATATCCGATGTTTAACGGTCGGGAGGTGAGCGCTCGAGGTCTACTGGCTAACGACAAGAGATGCACTTAAGAACGACCGGAATCACCTGAACCGGAAAATAACTTTCTTTTCCCCCGCTAGTTTGCTTTTTTTCCACTCTGCCGCGAATGGCACGGGGTGGTGGAACTCTTCTTACCCTTCTTCTTCCCCGCTTTCCCCTGACTTTCCAAGAACTTGGAAGGGTGCCAACGTAAAACTTTTCTGTCTGATACTAGACATTCAGTATCAAGCTTAAGGTAACCAAACTAAGCCTAGCCTTGGTAACGAGAGGCTCCACAGAAGACCACTAATAGAACTTATGGATTAACTTTCATGGCAATTTTAAATATTTACATCCGAAATTTTCAATTTCCTTATCCAATTTTTTCTTTTAACTCAAAGATGATAAACCAAAGAAGGGTGAAGAGGATTTTATCAATTTACGTAAGTACTCCAACTACGTCGATAATAAATACGTCAAATTTGTTGTTAAATCTTTTTTTTTTCTTCAAATCTTGCAAATGGCCGGTAAAACTTTGTAAAATTGCAATTTTGCAAAATCGAAATTTCATTTGCTAGCAGATTAATTATTGAGAACACAAGACACTTTCCCGATGCCTCATCGATATTCAAACAATTCTTGACATCTTCTCTTTCTCTGTAAACGTGATATGCGTGTGACAGCGACGTGTGGTAAGTCCACGGTAGGAGGAAGCCGGGTGGTTGCTGGCACGGACGCTTCGTTAGGCGAATGGCCCTGGCAAGCAAAGATTCTAACCGAAGGCACCTTCACTTGTGGCGGCTCGCTCATCACACCATCGTGGGTTATGACTGCTGCGCATTGCATCTTTAAAAAAGATCCTAGTTTGTACAGTGTGACGCTCGGTGACCTACACAGAGAGAAGCCAGAAGGTAGCGAGCAGGAGTTCCGCGTGAAAAAAGTAGTGGTTCATCCCAAATACAATTGGCCAGTTGTCATTAACAACGATATAGCCTTGCTGCAGTTGACACGATCAGCTAAAAAGACTTCCTTTGTGAACACGGTGTGTTTACCTGATGAGGCCGAATTGGTGCCAGTAGGAACAAAATGTTACATCTCAGGTAAACATAGATTAAAATTGTTCGTGAATATCAACTGACAGCATCCCTAACCACAACTTTCTAAATTACCATAATTTTATGAAAAGATTAATTCTTAGTCCGCTCCCTAGCAAAGTTTGATTTGACAGTAATGAATTATGGGAAACCTTCAGCGTTTGCAATCCCGCGACATTTCTGGGTCCAACCACGATCTCTTCCAATGAAAAAAGAGGAACTAAGCCGAGCTTTCTGTACCACTTGCAGTAGAATCTTTGTCAACGATATTTGATACACTGCAAATTTCTGTGTCAAACAATTTCCATCGAGGAAACGGTTGTGACTCAGGTTTTCAATGACTCCACTAATTTAAACTAGCAAAGACCAGCAAAAGACCAGCAAAAATATCTGCGAAAGGTAAAATTGTTAGATCATAGCTTTTGACAAGGCAGATGTTGTAATGCTACGGTTTCCCCCATTATAGGCTGGGGACAGATGACTCATCCAGACTCTGCCGCTATCAAACTCCAACAAGCCCCCATGCCCGTAGTGTCCAACCGCGACTGCCAAGCCAAGCATACAGATTCAACTGCTAGCAAACCAGGGGAGAGTGCCGTAACCTCCGCCATGATTTGTGCAGGAGATGCAGGCAAGACAAAGATCAGTGGTTGCTTCGGTGACAGCGGAGGGCCCTTTGTCTGCCAAAACTCCGCTGGGCAGTGGGTGCAGCAAGGTATTGTGAGCTGGGGGGACACCACCTGTTCTTCAAAAGCTCACTTTACCGTATTTGCTCGAGTGAGCGTATTTAGGAAGTGGATCGAGGACCAATTAAGCGAGTAAATTGGCTACGTCGACCGAAAACACCGCTGATATATTTGTTAAGTTAAAACTGATGCATATTTAAAGAATAGCTTGATATTCGAATAATAAGATTGAAAGGATTAAAGCGATGGATCAGCCGACTAAGGACATCCTTTACCTTTTTCAGCCGAAATATGAATCAGACAATTCACAGTGAACAAAGGGAAAGGTTCACAAGTAATCTTTCATTGACGAATATAGCGCTTAAGCAGAGACGCAGTGACCCAATAGTTAGGGCTGTACTTCAGATACAACGGTCCGGGTTCGAGCCCTGACCGGGTCATTATATTTATTCTGTGGGAAGATACTTCACCTTCACTGTGCCTCTTTCCGCTAACAGCAAATCTATCGGAAAGTTCACGAAAAAGCTAGGGAGGGTAGAGGGAGGTAGTTACCTGGTCCGAGTTAGCCTCCCGCCGAGTCGAACAAGTTGTACTAGTGATAGCCTTAAGTACCGGCATAGGCTCCAACGGCAATGGGTCCTTAACCCCAGGCCTAAATGTACGTGTTGGCCTGAACCTCTTATTTATAGCTTTTCTACTGCTGATTGCAACACGTTCTTGTCTCCCCTCTTGAAACTCAGCTCTATGAATCATGTTTGGGCTAACTTTTAAAACGATTAAAGTTGACTGACGTTTTTGAGCTGGAGAGGGCGACTGGGAGGAAAATGAAATTGTATCTGGAACGCAACGAACTTATCCAGTCAGTCGACAGGCACTGTTCCAAAATTTAAAACAAATGCCATACAAAAAAGATGTGTCAAATTCCAGAAAAAAGAAATATGAAGTTCAGGCTGCAGTTCTTATAGGAATCTCAACTTTCCAGTTTTGCTCGATCAGTTAAAAAAAAGGCATAAGAAAATACCAGGCACATTTTTATTTTCAGCCAAATACTTATCTCAGCAAATTTTACTCGGCTGTTTTTAACCTTGTCATTGAAATAACCTTGAACCAGACTGAACGCATCCAATTTCCAAATGAGAACTATCCGAAAGTCAACTTGAAAAAAATCACGGCAGAGGGACAATCGAAAAGACCTGTTGGTTTTGGACAGAAAGCTGTTCAGAGATACGTGTAATAGCCTAACTGAGATAAACCTGAAAAAGTAGACATTATTCTAATATTATTGAAGACAATCAAACTCGTCATACCTAGTCCGGAGGTGCGTGAATCTTTCTCTTTCCCAGAACACAGCTTGTCCGCCTCGCGAGCCATGGCCAGTTCGAACGATCTCGATGGTGAACCGAAAGTAACATCAGTAACCTCGAGTTTACAATCTAATTCATCTGCGTAGCTGCTATCACCTGACGCAACATGGACTTCCACATTGCTAATGTCACACAATTGGTTGAGCGTGCAGTTGTGCACGTTTGTATCACGTGGAAGGCTGGTGTCGTGGTACGTAGTTACGATCTTATCATTAATCCTTAGCCTGTTTTTTACTTTGTGCTGATCGTCTTTGAAAGACTGCTTTGGAGTGGACTGGGCTAGGACTTGAAAAGGACTCTGACTTTTGGGTGAAAGAAAATTGTTTGGAAGGGGTGAATGTATCAAGCTCGCTTTAGCAGACGGTGGAGAAATGTACGTCGTTTTACCAGCAACATCTGCATCAATTCGGCTAAGAGGCCTTTTAGCAGACGATGTATGTTTAGATATCCCTAGCAATGGTTCTGAAAGAGTTACATCACTGCGTTTTGACTCCTCGTGACAAGAATACTCCATAACAAATTCCTCTTCTATGAGTGAGCTATCTGTCCCTATTCTTGGAGCTGTTTGTAACGTCGAATCCTTATTCTTCAGTGGCACCAAAGACTTTTCTTTCACCTTAACCTCGTCCAGAGACAGTTCCGTGGCTTCTATCGACTGATTCGAGATACATCCCGAGAATAGGACACGGGCAATGCGCTGAAATATAACGTTATATTATGGTAAAAGACAACATGTTAGGTCTTGTTTGTTGTAAAAATTTATTTTCCAGTTGAGGGGCCTTGAACAACCTTGTTCTTGGAACTAGGGCACAAGGGGGACATCTGCTTCATCAGTTTGAAACTTTCCTTTGGCAAGAAGGCAGATCACAGGCCCCTTAAAAACCCACAGTGACGCTATGACATAGATTTTGATGCAAAACATTTAAAAGAACTTGGCTACTACACATTCGTTCCACCCTTCATAATTAGCCCTTAGGTTATGTTCACTTTCCGCACTGTTTTTAAGCAATATCTCAGTCTCACCATAACTTTTTCGCCTTATATCACTATCGAAAGATCATACCAACACCAGGACTACCTTGATCGCATATCGCCAAGGAAAAAGCAACAAAGCCAAATTAAGGAACATGAATTGACTGTGGTTGTGGTTTTTTTCCTCTATGACATTGTAGATCACATGGGTAACAAATGCTGCGCAAAGAAATTTGCAAAGCTGCCCAATCTCTCTGTCTGATGAGTAGTGTATACCTTAGCTGGTATTTGCCCTTCTTCTCCCATCAAATTTTCATCGGTCTTCTCACCGTCCGTTTGGCAATCAGATGGGTCTGCAAAATGAATATAATGATACAAAAGAACATGAGAAGAAACTAACGTAAGAGAAAGATTTCTTTCCAGGTGCTAGTCGCAATACTCGAGTACAGAAAATAGTGCAAACATCTTTTTCAGACTTCGACGTATCGACCACCAGATTGCTGGCCTCATTTAACGATGAAGTCGGGTACCAATACGTCGTTATCAACAGAAACTCTGTTCCCTCCTATTGGTAAATTTTGATGTGTTTTTATTGACGTATTTCGATTCTCGCTTCCATCCTGACTTGAAGATATTGGTTTCCAAAGAGTGGCTCTTCATTGCAGACAATTGAACTGCAGACAATTCAATTGCAGACAATTCAACTGCAGACTGGGTATTATCAACTGTTATATGCTAGCCACAACTCAGGGCGATGATTTAGACTGATCACGTGTCGCAGCATGTAAAACGTTGGTCTGCGGACTAAAAAAAAACTATATGCAAAGCAATAAGATTCCAAATGAGATCTGAGGTGCGTTGGCGGGCAAGTGAAACACTTAGTTCATTATCAACTGGAAAACCACACAGTTGCTTCATTAAATTTTGAAAAAATGGGTTTCTTCAGCCCTCCGTTGAAATACAGACTCGAAACGTGAGCATTTTAAAATCCTTTACGACGATTCAGTTACGTCAAATTCTAGTTGTTGACAATTATTAAAGACTCAAATAGCAGTTCAAAGGACTTCCCGTCAGTCCAGTTTTGCGGCGAATGTCTAATTTTTGTGATTTGAGCAAGAATAATTAATTGTAAAGAAATTAAATCAGGAACTCAAGCTTTGCTGATGAATAAAACAAGACAACGCTCCAGGCTACATTCTACAACGAAGAAAATTTAAGGTTTCCCTGGATCAATTTAATCATCCACCTACACAAGCCATGACAAATGAACCAGGCGCCTGAAGCAACTTTTGGCTGAAAACGAATCATGTTCACAATTTCCAAGTTCCTTGAATAGAATATCACTAAACATTACAAGCACAGATTTGCACATTTAGAAGGAATGTCTTCATCGCAATCATGTCAGACATCAAATACGAGACTAAAGATAAGGAAATCATGCATTAGAAAAACCCTCAAGTAACGTCGACTCTCTTCATTTGGACGCATGTTGGTAATTCTAACCCAGACAGAATCAAGAGCTAGCCATTAGTTTATTTTGAAGAGTTTTCCCTTAAGCCAAACAGCTTATAGTATCAACAAGGGGTGTAATATTCAGAAAGTAAACGTGAGGTATCAAAAAATTGAATCGTTTGATTCCCAGTAAAGAAGGAATAGGTCCTCAAAAATTCTAGAAATTTCTTGGAGGGTGGAGAGAAGAAAGAAATTAGGGTTAGAATTTATCCAACTCCAAATTGTCAGAGTTAAAATTATAGACTAATGCGTACCAGACAGTGAGGAGAAAATAATATCTAGATGTTAAGAGCAAAAGGGTAAAAGGGCACATGTTGGAAGAACCATTACGCAACCAATGTTCTAGGTCACTCTTGTTGAATTTAGAAGACTGCGACGCATTCACGTCAGCATGCAATGTGGAAAGGAATGCTGCTACCAATAAGTGTATGCTGTAAACCAATTCATGGGTCCGAGAGAAAAAAAAAAAAAACAAGAAACAAGTAAAGGACAAACAAAACAAGATTCCTTGTTTCATCGCCGATTTTCTGACGGACCATCGAGAGTAACGACGACAACACAAGTACAGTGAGCTCGAGATGTCTCCTCCTTACTGTTCCCGTCAATTCCTTTGATGCATGCCGCTTGTTAAAACTTGATGCTGCTTAATTGTTTTTATCTATTTAAAACTTAGGTGATGTTTTGACTCCAATGCATAATACACGTGCCGCACGTCCTTTATAAATAAAGAGGTTTACGCTCCCTTTTTTTTTTCTTCTCTTTAAAGATTTAAAGCTCTCAAAATGATTGCTGATTCACGATAGCGGTTTAAAAGCATTCAAACCTAGAACAACCATGACACTAGAATAGAAACATTTTAGGAAAAATTTTAAAATAGGAATTTTAGGAAACAAAATTTTAGAGTAATTAATTTAAACGGCTTTTAATCCATAACAATGGCTGCGTATTATAAATAATTCAACTGAATTGGCTGAAAAGATTTAAGCAGTTACAAGTGAAGATAGAAGTAACAAATATCAGTTAATCTTGTGGTAGGTGTAACATTTAACTAAACAAAACCCATGCAATTACGGATATATTGTCGTGCGTGATGGGAACCAGTAAGTCTCTTTTATTGTTTACCTAAACAGGGAGATTTTCAGGGGGGGCCCTACACGTCTCCACGTACAACAGCCGCCGTGCGGTTGGGTTATTTCGTTTTTGATGTACTTTCCTAAGATTTGATTGTAAGACTCTTCACACAGTCTAATTGTATTCCTCGCTCTAATGCTGATACTCAATCAGGCACACTTGCTCACAATACGAAAACAAATTTTACACGGTATACGCCTACAAATGTCAAGTTCCTGAGTCATAAATTTAGACCAATGCCTTGCCTTAAAGTTTTTTTTTCGTTTCTTGCTTTTCGAAATAAGGAGAAATAAAATGTTCGGCGCTAAATTAGTGGGCATCAGTAGGCAGGAATCAATATTATACTCTAACGCCGTTTACGAGCGGGCAATAAAGATTGGCATTCAATCCTGATCACCAATTGCGATACATGTGATCTCTCCGTTACTTTCTCACCGTTATGTGCAACTTTCATGAAGGCACTGTGCTGCGCCACTGTTGATGCATGTAGGGGGATTTAGCTTAATTATTTCAAGTTTGTCTTTTGTAAATCCGTTAAGTTTTTGCTCCATTGTGGTTCATTCTTGTTCCATTTTAGTTTATGATTACCTTTTTGGTGTTTCCCATAACAACAAATGGAAATTTTGTAGTATTTTTCATGTTGAAGATCTTTTCAAACGGCGTACAATTTTGACAACAAATTACGCTTCGTAGCTCCTTTAGATATCAGCTGTTTGGAAATTTTTGGTCGAGTCGGGAAGTTATCTTTTTTGAGCTTATCTCCAGGATAAAGATAATGGTAATATTTTAAAAAAATTCATGTCTACTTCTTCCAACAATTTAAAATTTCATAAAAGGTCTTTCGGCCATGTACATGTATAATTTATTTGAATTCATAGAGATGACTGAGTCACGGATTTCACGAAGTAAGAAAGAATATACTTTAAAAAAACAAAACAGAAGCACTTGAAACATTCATGAACCGTTACCCGTGAGCAAATGAGCGGAGGTTGTAGAGATCTATGTTCATGTTCCCCCTAATTCCATACAACTTCCCGAGCTATCTCCTCTGCATTCCGCCCCCGTGCACCAGAAACTGTTTACAATCTACATTTAATTAACTACAATTCAAACATTGCCCGCTTCACTAAAAAGATGATCCCCAAAATAGACAGGTCCATTAAGTTTACGTTGAAAATCAGAGATAGATATCGTGAACACTAATTATTTTGCTGCATCTTTGCGAAACCGTTAGCCCAAAAGCGACAGACCATCAATAATGAATTTCCCACAAGGACGAATGACTAAAAGCTCCTGTACAAAATAGCCCGCCCCAAAGTGCGCAAATCAGTGCAATTCGATAACCGCGAATGAGATATACGAATCATAACTCAGCAAGTAAGTTTGTTGGAAAAGTAAAAGTGGGATCCAGCGAAGAAGATGGCCAACTAACATTGTCAAGTTGATAAAAATAAAGTGTTTAATAAAGTTCTTTAACCAATAGTGGATCCATGGGAATCGATAGCTTTCCAATGACGCATTCATAATTAATAACCTCACAGTCAGAGACGAACTACCTGAGGGAAAATATGCATTTGTATCGATGAAAATACATGTACACGGCACTTGAAAACTAATTAACACACCGGAGGCAAGATACAAAAGTCGTAAAAAGACCTCGCTGGTTTATAAAAGCAAGCACTTACCTATAAATACACACAGCTGTACATGAAAGAACTGGAGTCATTAACGAGAAATAGACATTTTGCCAGAAGAGAAACGCCGGCACAGATAACAAAACGGTTTGTGAACCGCAGAGAAGTAAAGTGGGTTCAAATGTACGAAAGCAAAACACATTCAACGCGCTAATTCTCGCCTATGAGTCACGTTTTCAACGTCGATCATTAACACCGTAAAGGGATTTCTCCTACCTCCAGCTGGTTCTGTTGTCTTTAACGGCGGAGTTGCCATCGATTCGGACCATTCTGTGATGTCGTCCTCATGACCTCCAGCTAACAGGCGCGACAAAGAGGATTCTCTTTGGCCCTAGGGATAAAAAAAAATTAACAGAGAGTTCCTACACAGTTCTATTACTGGAATAACAAACCAACATTAAATCAAGACGTACTATAAATATTCGAGTTTGTTTGAGACACCAAGGCATCGATCGAGTTGTTTGGAGACGGACCTGATGACTTGATTTTCCTTTTTCGTTCGCATGCACTTCAATTACGGTAAGTTTTTACTTAAAATATTATCGCAAATAATGCATAGAGAGCAGATTCGCATTGTGAGCAATAAAGGAAAGACAGAAACGCTCCCTGATAACCAAGAGTTTTTAATCTAGCTCCCTGCTGATTCAGGGCATCAAACGAATGTACAATGTTCCACGCTGAATACTTCGTCAATGTACCCGAGTAAAACCGGTTTAGTTCTACCAACAGTTGACGTAATTACAAGAAAACCTAACAGGCATAAAAGTAGTTTTTTTTTTTTTTCGGATAAAGGTCGTAAAGCTACTGCCTTAAAAAAAAGAAAAACAAAAAAGAAAAACAAAACAAAACAAAACGAAACAAAAAGGACCGGTATAAAAATATGGTCCAAAAAACTTGCTCCGATTTTACACTTTAATCATAGCAAAAGGCATGATTCGTTTCGATAGATTCACCTATTTTTTTCTTGGAGTATTCTACCCGAAGTTTTGCGTTTTGTTTTGGAATAAATTGCTCTGACACAGTGAAACAAGTTGTACACAAACATAAGACAGATGTTTGACATAACAGTCCAGTGGTAAAACAATTAATTGGGGCCTGTGAATGTGAATAAATTTCATGAATGTGTAACGTGTGATTTCTATCAGTAACAAGTAACCAAAATTAGTATTATCTCAGCATCGCATAAAGCACTATGAATTTCAATTTTCACCCGAGTGCATCCAATAGCACTACATTTGCGTGATATATGGAAGAATAAATTTAACCCAAAACCTGTGTAATTATTAATGCTCGTGGTCCAAAACAAATTCTTTTAATCATCAATCGAAGAATTCTCTTCAGCGCCGAGAGCTTTCGGATAACTGTTTGCATATAAATTGAATAAAGTATAAAAACACATTTTCACAACAATACGACCTCTAATAATTGGAAATCTTAAGGCAGGCCACGTTAGTATTTTGTGCCATATCACTGAAAACAATGTCAAAAACCTAAATTTGTAGTTGTCATCGATAGCAATTCGCCAACTCAAATCAAACCTTTTCTAACTTTCCTCGTCAACCAAAACATGCATACTCAAATTTGAAGTTACAGAAGAAATAAACAAAGCCAGAATCAATCAAAAGTCAACAGTGACGGGTTGATTTTTAGAGAAAGTACACGACAAAGTTTCCAAAGGAGTTGAGAAGCGAAGCGAAGGCAATCGACTAAAGCGATGAACGGAGCTGTTAAGAAATTCTAGAAAATCTCACGGATCTTGTAAATAAAATCTACATGCATGTAGGCGCATGCGCTATAGTCTCAAAGTGCCTTTACGTGTTTCTACTATCCACAGAAACACTTAAGCTTTTATGCCCTTGTAAGTCTCGGATCTACATACGCTATAAGTTCTTGTAGTCACAGCAAATACCTGGAAAAGGAGCTCCGATTACCATTGGAAAAATACGTTAAGACACACCGTGCACCAAATAGAGTATGTCGGAAAGCACAAAAATTCAGCTGAAAGTCAACATTTCTTTGTAGATGTAGACGTAGATTTATTTATACTCGAAATTTATGGAGCTTGTCAGGCACCTAGCTTAGATAGCTAATGAATCGAGTAGAAAATAAATGAAATACAATACTAAAAAGTTACAATAAAAATTCAGATATAATAAGTAAATATAAGGTTAACTAATTCATTAATTAATTAATCAACCAATTAATAACATTATTAAATACACTAATATAACTATATACATGCTACTGAAAAGATAGGCTACTAAACCTTCATCCAGAGTAAAAATTACATTAAGTCTAAGAGCTACAAAGGGTACAATTACATACGTCAAAAGTAATTTTCCTGATACGTGTTACAAACTCTTTTAGTGTTCGTGAAGTTCTTAAGTCATTATTTAAAGAGTTCCAGATTTTTGGACCAAAGTACCTGAAAGTATTTAGCCCATGCTTAGTAGTGTTGACTCTGGGTTGTACAAGAATTTCCTTTAAAAATAATTACTATATCATCATTTGGTCGAGCATTGAGGCATTTTAGGAGCAATAAGAGAGATTTGGGCGGACTATAGTGTAAAATCACACTCGTGTGATTGTTCAGATTAATTTTTGTAATTTTTTCAGTTTTTTTTTATTCTCACTGCCCTTCAAAGTGATAATAATAGTAATAATGCTTATATTCTTGGGCATTAATACTTTGGGCCCTTCTCAGAGTCATTTTAATCCTCGCCTAACGGCTCAGACTAAAATGACTCTCATTCGGGTCCATAACATATTTATGCCCACAAACATAAACTCTATTGTTTTATTACTCGACTTCACCGCAGACGCACGGTCTCTGTTTTGACGTCTTCCCTCGGGGGATGGACAAACTACTTAATATGGCACTGAAGTATGGAAGGATTAAGATAAAAAAAAAAAAAAAATCAGCAGGCTGAAGAAAGAAACTTCGTGGACTTTTACCAACCATTGTGATATGATCACAGACTCAACAACTGAACTTGAGAAGTCTTTGTTGAGAAAGATTTTCGTCAAAAAAAAAGTTTGTTCCATTTTGTAGTAAGTTGTAGATTATGATGAAACTTTCCTGGGGAGTTTATCAGAAAGCCTCGATATTGCACAAAGGGTATATGGTGTGGTTAGGACGTCCTAAAGTAAGTTTTTGTCAAAAAATTTTCAACTAGTTCCCTTCCGCTGGCCTTCTCTTACCAGTATTTCCGCTAAAATGTCTGGCGTTGTTGATCTTCTTGCAGACCAATCACTTCCAATTTTGTTCCTGGACAAATCCATTGGAGTGGTAGGAGTCTGAGAAGGGTCAGGGCTTCTTTCAGCTTGATTGTACTCTTCAACTCCATGACCGGTAGGCTGTGACTTCAAACCTATTTTTTTAAAATGACCAAGGGTAACATAAAACATTTATGACAAAATGAAATGAAACTTTGTGATATTTACCATATATGCATGTGCCTGGTTTTGTGTATTCTTACCACTACAGGGCCTGGTAAGTTTTTTAGTTCTAGAAGATTCATTAATGCTTGACTTACTGTTCTTTTTGTCTTTGGCTCTTAGTTTTTTTGTTTTTTTTTCGTTGTTTTCTTTTGTTTTGTTTCAATTTGAACATGCTTGGTCATTAATTAAACACCTTAAAAACTAACACAAGTACTATGTACTTTAATATTTTGGATAACTATTGCCAATAGAGCCAAATTCATGATGATCAAAAGAAGCATGCAACAGTTGCATGCACAGTTGCATAATTTCTATCTACAGCAAAGATAAAAGACCATTGAGTGATGGTATCACCTTTGCATAAAAAAACAGTTATCCAAATTCCTTTAACAAAAATTTATAGTACCATTCATGGGTACTGCATGCAATTCAAACCACATGCACTTCAAACCATGTGATTTACTCACATTTCATGAGTGCAACACATACTTTGCATCAAACAACATGAAAAGTAGATGTGCTCAAGACTCAAATGCAAGTAAATCAAGCTGCGGTCAATCAATTACATTTAAAAATAATGCCTGTACTAAGACAAAAAGAGAGAAAATATTGGAATTGTTAATTCATTGTGCTTTAAGGCAGAGGGTTGGAACATTATTATGACAGCCCTACAAGCTTACTGCATGTAGCCCAGTGAGAAATGGTGGTGATGGAGTATTATATGAATCCAAATCCTGCTGAAGAGGTTGAGCTACTATAATGCATATACATTTGTGTATGCATTGTATTGTAACACATACAGGCAGGGGTCGAATTTAATTTTTGGATCACTAACCCTTTGGGTTAGTAGACATCTTTTTTACTAACCAAATTATCAAGTTTGGTATCCAAGCTCACGAGTTTCGATATCTCAAATAATGAAAATTTTGATAATAATGACTAGGACAAATTAAAGAGTAGCTGAAATTGCATGCTGACCTTAAAAACGTTGACAATTATGCACCTATTTTATTTCCCTCTCATTTACCATGATTAGTCAAGAACAGGACATCTACAGCACATTCTCTAAAAAGAGTTTAAGTTGATTAAACAACTTGAGTATTCTAAGTATTCCTCTGAGAGGCGGGTCTATGTGCTCTTTGTCCTGAGGTATACCCATGTTTAAATACATTAGAAAATTTTACTAACCTTGTCAGGTTAGTTGGACACATTTTTACTAACCAAAGGTTGAAAATTACTGACCATTGGTTAACGGGTTATCATTAATTTCAAGCCCTGACAGGTATATATGGAGATACAGATATGCAGTTTATGTTATTTGCCAACACTGAGGTCCAAATGGTGAAAAATGTAACTGACGTCTTGAGAAGTGAGCCTTGAAAAAGGGCTTAAGCCTGCAGCCTCTCACAGTATTTTCAAGTCCGAGATCCCATTTTTTTCACTAAGAGATCCCAAGATCCCATTTTTTTCACTACATGCACGTGAGACCAACCCTAAGGCAATAAATAAGCCACCTAGTTTTATTTCTTTCCCACTCACATCACTTGTGCAACTTAAGATCTTTTCCCTACCCACTACAAGATGCTTGGCAAGTGTAGAAAACCATGACAAACTGAATGTTTTAATGTGAAGGACCGCCTACCTCTGTGGAATAGCAGGTTCCAGATTTTAAAAGCATAAATTTGTATACAGAAAACTGTTTTTTATTTTTGAAAAACCAGGAGAAAAACTCATAAAGGCCTTATCATGACATAGGCAGTATCAGTAAAATCTAAAACTTGCAAGAACACCAATCAAATTGTAGTTTTTGTTACCTTGTTCTTTCAAAGAAAAATAAATATAAAATAGACATTTCATGTCTAGAAATCGGGAAGACTCACTTGATGTAGGACTGCAAATAGTTGACTCATCCTGAGAGAATAAAGATGATGTCTCAGTAATTTTGTGACTGTATCTTGAGGTTACTGGTGTCTTTAACCAATCACCATTCACTGGCTTGAAATCTGTGCGACAATCATTGCTGATTTTTATTTGTTGGGAGGCACCAGCATCTGGTGATGCATTCAAATCATCAAGAAAGTCTGCTGGTGTAAGGTTTTCATCATTCACCAATCCTTCACTAACTTCACCCAGCCCTATGAAAAGAGAAAAAAAAAAAAAAAAACAGACACATTTTTACAATAGTTACCTGTTTGCATGCTGAACATGTTCATTGACATCAACCACAATTCAAGGTACCAGTACATGTGTGATAAAAGAAACCAAGGGATCTGAATTTAAGCAAGGGAAGAGCCACAGTTCTCATAAAAATTGCAAATCAATGGACTTTGTTTTTTCAAGTGAAGCCTACTTACATAAATAGTTTTGAAGGACAATGACGTCATTTTTTAGCCATGTCTTATGTTTCAAAGTTCTAGGGAAAGAACAATTTATGGACCCAAACTATCACTGAATTTTGTTAACACAATATTTCTACATTGTTGATTAATAGCCAATTTGCAAAACTGAATCAGTCTAAGTTACATGTAGCATTTCAGAAAAATTAGACTTGCACTGAATATGAAAAGAACCTTTTCCTAAAACACGATATACAATGTAATATTTCCAGTGCATGAGAGCTTCAAAATCCAACACAAGTCTGTTCAGTTTATATTCAAGAAATATCTGACAACCAAAATACACTGATTCTGTGTGCATTACCATCAATGGTGTCAATATTTCTTACATGCAAAATCAAATTAAAACTGAAAAAATGTTTGTGGGGTCAACTTTGCAACAATTAGAACCCATATCAACATCTGAGTGCTTATGCAGAAAATTTATTTCCCAGGTCACTCAAAATATCCGTTCTGTTGCCTGATATTGACTGGTTTGACCACATACATGTGCTTAAATACTTTACTTTGCCTGCCGACCTTAGCTACAAGGAAGTGTCAAAAATGTTCGTTGCTACTTCGAAATATATATACATTGTTGGGTTACAAGTTATCAATTTCAGTTTTGCAAATAAAAGGTCGTGTGAACAGCTGATTTGATTTTACGAGTTAAAAGAAAAGTTTGAGAGGTTAAAATTAACATAAAATTTTCGAGCAAACAACTATTTAGGGCAGGAAGAGTACAAAGGGAGATGTGATTAGTTGTTCAGTTCGTGACTATTACCTCATAAGGCTAAAGAGGGAAAGGAAGAAAGACAAGAACTGCCACGGACAGAATTACCACCAGGCCTGTGTTGTCCAGAAAGTGATAGACAATTCAAGGCTCGTATTGGCCTTTACAGCCATTACAAAACTCATCATCAGTCAATGATGTGAAATGGACACCTATCTTCTATA
Organism: Stylophora pistillata; assembly: GCF_964205215.1. Lineage (NCBI taxonomy): Eukaryota > Metazoa > Cnidaria > Anthozoa > Scleractinia > Pocilloporidae > Stylophora > Stylophora pistillata. Next base: position 19,379,103 of record NC_142527.1, on the reverse strand, counting down.
CAGAAGGGGAGCCAACGACGATTACCTCAAAATATACTCACGCCGTTTGCGCGTACGACTCACATCTTACATTCGAACATTGTGAAAATCATTTAACCTGTCCTAAATAATTTATTAGCACATATATTTATATTTATAATACATATATTTATAATTTATTAGCACATATATTTATATTTACTAAAGTGCAATCTTTATGATAAATTTTGGCGAGTTCGAATGATCGCACGAAAAGATTTTGAGCACTTTTTCCGACGTTACATGCAATCGACCAAAATATACATTCACAAATTACATAACGTTTACGAACCTTCTGGACAATTTCTCTCCAATAAGTCCAACCAAAAGCGTTCAGGAACCTTTCCTTTATTGACTAATACTATTTCTTGCGGTTTGGAAGTTTTCTGGGGGCACTGTTCGCTGTAACTCAGCTGTATGAACGGATCCATGCCTCAACCACCAGCCGCCATCTTGTTTTGAGATTCCCGCCAATCTAGTCCCAGTTTCTTGGGTCGCTTCAGTTTCCTCACGGCCAATTAAACAACTCTGCAAAACTGAGAAAATAACCATGGATGCAAATCAAATAATTACTCTCTCTAAGGTTGTTAATCAATGTATTATATACAACGGAATAAGCTTTAACATTCTCTGACTCATACACACGGGCTTCGGCTTGTCGGGTGAGTACCAGGGTGGTATCTCGTCTATAAATCCCTCATCATACAACAGTTCGTAAAACAGTACCTTCAGTGCTGTGTCGTGTCTAGAGAGATACTTGCTCTGGGCCAGCGCACTGCATCCTGACAAGATATGTGCCACACTCTCTGGAGCCTTACCGCATAATCTGCACCTCACCTCGCCTTCCCCGCTTGTGTGGGTCTTCTACCTCCTGTATACTCGCGTTGGCAATAGCTGCTCGTATAGCTCGACGAGTCCAGCAATAGTGTGTGATGGGCAGTTCTTCCACTCTTTGAGCCACCAGAAACACCCATCGGCACTCAAACTCTCATCCTCCAGCCTAGTAGTTACTAGACGCCCTTGCCATCGTTGGTTTCTGATCTCATCCTCTAACTTCTCAATTTGGCACCTCCGCACCTCTTTCTTGATCCCTTGCGCGTGTTCCAAATCCAACTCCAGCCCCAACTCCTCCGCGCACTTAGCCGCTTCTTTAAAAATTGACCTTCGCCCCATCCTTGCCGCTTGCTCTTCAAACTCCCGTACCATTCCCAGTGCACGATCTTCATTACCATGGAGTCTGACTGCACCCTTGATTTTTGTGGCTTTGTACTCCATTTCAACAGAGCGCAATCCCCGCCCTCCTCTACTTCTTGGCATATACAACAATGCATTCGAACTACATGGGTGTCTACCCCCACTCTCGACAACAATCTTGCGCGCTTCCCTATCAATCTGCTTAAGTTCCATCACCGGCCACTGTTGTGTCCACATAAGATATCCAAGAACAGGCAATGCAAACTGATTTGACGCTACCACCCGATTATAATCGGACAAGGGACTTGTCCAAATAACTGACAATCGTCTGAGATACTCTCTTGCTGCACACTTCAGGACCAACTTATCCTCCTGCCTAACACTCTCAAGATTATTATTATTATTATTATTATTATTATTATTATTTCATGTGTTGATTTGAAATGGATTAAAAAAAGTTAAACCGCATAGAGTGAATTAATTAAGTTCCGTTTCTTCCCTCTAATATGTGTATAAAATTCAAGTCACTGTTTTTTAGTTGTGGTTTTTTTTCTCTATTTATTATTTTTTTTCTAAACATCAATCATTTGAGTAATACCTTTCAAAATGGATCCGGATGCACGCAAGTGAGAATAACTCTCTTTCACTAAACAACACGATCCACATAAAATTGGCAAGGTAATTTGCGAAGAAACTGCAGTGTAAGATTCCATGCTAAGCAGAAGTTCTTCATACACATTTTAGATAAAGGTAGAGGAAGCTTAAATGATAATCATGGCACACTTTGCGGAGTAGCTTGATGTGCTGCAAAGCTTCGTTAACAATCGTCAATGCTCATTATGCATTGATGAGTTTCTTACCGAGAAAGCTCTTTTTCTTTCGACTTTTTAAATTTTTTGGATTATTTCCTGGTTCACTTTTCCTTTTACAAAATGGTATTGACTATGGTAACGCTACAATTCTAACGTTCAGTATGAAAAACAATTCTTGAAGTACATGCTTGATCTACAAAGTAGAAAACCATTTAATATATTTGCCATGCAGTCCACTAGCGGCCTAATCGTGAACAGAATGCGGCCTTCTCGCTTTACCATCAACTATCATAGAGAACAATGAGCGAAAAAATGAAGTTGAGTTGATGACTACTGACTCAACAAGAGTATGGGAGGGATCTTCGCAGTAATGTACACCACTTAAGCAGTAGTGAAAATAAGGCCTGAAAAAAATTCAGGCCTGTACGGGATTCGAACCCATGACCTTTGCGATACCGGTGCAATAACAGCTCCCAGTTGGCTTGTTGACTCAGTTGGTAGAGTAATGCACCGTTATCACAAAGGTTGTGGGCTGAATCCCGTACAGGCCGGAATTTTTTTCAGGCCTTATTTTCACTACCGCTTAAGTAGTGTTCGTTACTGCGAGGATCGCTCTCATACTCATTTCTTTAACCACAGCTCACATTTAACAATTAGTTCATAAGTCAGCGTACGTTCATCGAGATATGAAGCTGACGAGGGAAGTTTGGAGAGCACGAAAGATGCGTAAGAGTTGCTCGAGGCGTAGCCGAGAGCAACTCTGGCTTCTTGAGTGCTCTCCAAACTTCCCAAGTGCTTCATATCTCGATGAACGCACAGCTGACGTATGAACAATTGTTTTATAACATTTTCAACGCTGTAGTTTAAGTATAAAGGGCAGAAATTCCCTCTCCTACGCTTCAATGCGTTGTTTATTTTGTTTCGAAAAAGTATTTCGCTATGCTTCAATGATCTTGTCTCTGATTGGTCAAAAACTGACAGGTGAATTCAAGCGTGGAAATGAAGCTAGAGTTGCGAAACGAGATAAAACCGTTTATCATATAAGGGGCAAAATTACTGAATTGTGATTGGTCAAGACAGAGGGCGTTTTTTCTTAATTTGTGTAATTGCCCCGGGCAAAACTACTTGAAAATGATTGGCTGAAAATCGCTTAGCAACAGCTGCCAAGGTAAAGAAATTTCTGTTTGTTTTGTAACAATGGCGTCCCGTTTTGCGCGAGATCAATAAGAAAACATTTTGCCCCTTATATTATAAACAAGTAATCACATGGTTCCTCGTAAAATTAAGGATTAATATCACTTGTGTTTTCGGAAGTTGCAGAAATTGCCCTCGTTGCTGCGCGACTCGGGCAATTTCAGCAACTTCCGAAAACACGCGTGATATTAATCCTTAATTTTACTCGGCCCCATGCGATTACCTATACTGATTGTTCTGTTTTCCCTGTCTCTGGGTTCTTTCTCGGGAGTTAAAAAGTTCATTCCCAAAGAAAAAGTAGGCAGCTCTTCATCGGCTTGTTTGCTTATTGCCATATCTAATTCAACTTTTTTTCGGAAGTTTTTCCCGTTTTTTAATGAAAAATGCTGAAGTCACTCGCTCGAAAAGATTTTTTTCTTGAGGGATTTGTTTGTTGACGTCATGAGCATGCACAATAAGAATATGAAGTACGCTCGCGCAATTGAATTTGATTAGACAAACTTACTGGCTATGTTATAAATATGATTTTCATATATTCACAAACGTTGACTCAACAAATTTTGCAAAGTTCACACTGGACAAAAACATATTTCAATTGAAAGAATTTGAAAACATTGCAGATTGAAGAACCCCTAATATCAGAAAAGTATTTAAAGCGCTCAAGAAAGTCAGTGTTCGGATTTCTTGGCTGTACGTCAGTAATATGAGCAAAGTGGTAAATTGTCTCAAAAAAGAGAGTTGGTGGGTATTGTTACAAGCCCACTTTGGGATTATTTTATCCAAACACTTTTCGAAATATTGAATCTACTAATTCTCTTCAAGTCTTTGTCTAATATGTAAAATTACTTTGATTTTAGCTCCAAAATCCCTTCCCGGAGGCATCAGATATAGTTCACCAGAGTTTATTCCCAGTCCTTTCTTTGTTATCAAATAATGTTTCAATTCTTAAACGCGAAAAAACAACAAATAATACATTATGCACTGGAAACCACTAAGTCATTAAACATTGAGTTATTCAAGTATTTATTCGGTGGAAAACTTCGTATGTCTTGACGAATTTTATCCGCTGAGGATGGAAAACATTCAATTATTGTAATGCTGCTCATCCTTCTAAACAGCGATCTACAACCCTTTCCATTATACATCATTAAAGTTTAAATAAACTTTGTGTTGTTTCCTGCAGTTTCCTTTAGATCTTTCTAGTTCTATTTCAGTCGGCCAGTATTTGTAGCTATAAGTTTAGGTCGACTCTAAAAGAGAATTTTATCATGATAGAGCGAAAATCAACGCTTCTTTCAAGGCAATATTCTCTATGTGTGTTAATTGCAAAAGATTTAATAGCTTCGATCACAGCTGTTTTGTATTTGTGTGCATTAACATAGTTCAATAACTTTATAAAAACGTCATAAATTTAAGGTGAAGTTTTTCTTTTCTTTCATTTTACAATATACAATGATATCAGAGTGGTCTCCACAGGGGCATATCCCAGGGCCAATAAAATCAAACGTAGCCAGCATGGCTCCAAACCACGCTTCAAAAAACCAATTACTGCACTAGGGATGAACATTATCTCATGTCGCTTGTAGTCGCAATTTTGTACTCTTGTTTTCTTGTTTTGATAACACCAGGCGAAAAACTAATATATCAGTGGACTTCGAGTTCCCCGGCTGTTATTGTTGTGCTTTCTTCGACGGCTTCGTAAACGATCTGAGGTGAGGTCAGTTGATTAAGTCGACTCAAAGAAACCTTTGAATGACAATGCTTCGTATAACACAGCACAAATTGTCAGAAGACAAAATGAAACGCAGGTGTGACAACGTCGTACTATAAAATATATCAAATATCAGACTGCTTGTTAAGGAAATATCACAAGATCATCTGCACAAGCTCGCTGTGGCTGTAATTTCGAGTTGGATTTGTTCCTAAATGTAACCAAACTGAGTCAAAAGACTGAAATTCACAAGATTATATGGGTAAATATCATAATTTTCGAACTTGCCAAGGTAACCAAATGTATTTACTTTTCTCCTTTGCAGTGACAGAATTATTCATTACTCGCGAATTACCTAAAAACTCCCAGACTGAATAACTTTTCTGCAAAGGGTATGAACTCTTTTTGTTCATTCCTAATATAATCTTTCTTCAAACATCTCCAATCCAAGAGAGTTATATTCGCTAGTGCCAGCTAAATTACAAAAGTGAAGAACGTTTTTATCAGGCGGTTTTAGCTTCCTTGATCACGAACTTCACGCCAAAACATTTATCGGGCACGGGACAACAGAGGCGAATCTGAGCTCACTTCGTCTTGGTTGTAAACTACGAATTCGAGATAAATTATTGTCGATCAAAGTGTTTAAAAAGAAAGAAAGTAATAGGAATTTCGCAAATCAAAATAACTAAAATTTTTATTTTTATAGCTTTGAAATTGGTTACCTATTTTTTCATTTATATATATATATACATCACCATACTATGTGTATCACCACACAATGTGTATCAGTGTATCATACTATGTGTATCAGGTCTCAAGTTGCAACAGAATAGATTAACTCACTCAGTCGCTTTGCCATGCGTAAATCTCGCAGATCTGCCGCAATACTACGCCAATTTTAGAGAAATGGGATGAAGCACCATGTAGGTCTACAACGATTCATCACTTTTATTTGGCTTAAAATCATGCATCATGTACCATACCAAAACTTTAGCTGCAAGTTTAACGGTATGCGTTATTTCATTTTCCCTCTAAGCAGAGGAAGAAATGTCAGATTCAGGAGGAAAGCGCTATTCAAGCAGAGAAAGAAATAGTTAGCTTTCTGAGTCTTTAGCGGTTAAATTAACAATCATGCAATTAATTGATCGTTATCTGCTGCTATCCTCCTTTGAACCTTTTTCAAACCATTACTAATATTTTTTTCTCTTTGCATCTTATCTTTCATTCTACTGAAAAACACTCAAAAGTAAGCGAAGCAGCACTCCTTTAAGTTGTGAAACACCTTTTCTCGAGAAGACTACGATCCTCGGTCACAAGTTTTGATAAGTTTTTTCAATGGCGTGGAAACCAAGACTTTTTAGAATTATTAGTCACCTTTCTCAAAAATAATTTTAAATCCTTTTTGTTTCCTTCTTATGCATCTCAAGATATGATATGCCCTGCCGTTGTGTAACGGAAATTCCTGGAGTGAAATGAAAAAGGAAAAACATGATATCCCTACGTGAACAATTTTCCAAAGGAATATCGCGAACTCGCATTCTTTAATCTAATTATTTGTAGTTTTATCTGCGAATGAAAAAAGCCTTATGTAGTTATTTTTGGGTATTTAGATAAATATTTCCCCATCCATGAAAAGTGATGTAAACATTACTGTCATTATGTGTACCGCAAGGAATTGATTCCGTGAACTCCTAAAAAATTAAAGCACAACAAAAATTTGAAATACAACTGTTATGTAATTTCCAGCTTTACATGGATTTTCGAAGCTCTTGCCATCACATTAAAGTCAATTTTGGCACCGCCAACACTGCGTTCTTCGTCCGTTTGGCGATGCTGTGTCTTTGCAAATCATTAAATTTCTGTTTTGTGAAGCAATGCCTCAAAGATAACCACAGTGTTTCTTCAAAGTAACACGAAGTTCTCTTCGCTGGGCACCAATAGCTGAAGAGGAGAAGTTTCTTCTTCAGCTTTATTTTTCCTAGCTACCACTATGAGTCTACAACATTTAGGGAGCAGGGATGGCTCAGTGGTGAGAGCACTCGCCTCCCACCACTGTGGCCTGGGTTCAATTCCCGGACCTGGCGTCACATGTGGGTTGAGTTTGTTGTTGGTTCTCGTCCTTCCTCCGAGGGTTTTTCTCCGGGTCCTCCGGTTTTCCTCCCTCCGCAAAAACCAACATTCCAAATTCCAATTCAATCTGGAAACAGTGGACAAGAAGAGCCAACCAGTGGAATGTCCATTATTTCATGTCTGGACATGTCTTTCATGCAGGGATTTTTCCTTTCACGTTGTATCTACAATATTTCTGATATCAGGATGTAATAATTTTACTCTTCAGACAACCTTTAGGTACAATATATTAAAGCACAATCCATGCTTTTCTCCTTCCATACATTTATTTCAGCTTTTAATACAGCTAGCGTACCATGCTAGTCCCTACAAAGGACACTTTTTTCAAACACACGATTGATTCAATGGTGCAACATTATATTTTGAGGACCTGGGATTGTTCCTGAAGATTAGTGGAAGGAACTCAAAACATTGGAATGAATTTTTTTTTTTTTTGTTCAACAAGTTCGCAAACAATGCAAAGCCCCATGGAACGACGATGAAACGCGGATGTTTAACCTACAAAAACTCAGTTTCCCTGTTCTTCTATTCTCTCCTTTTCAATCTCTTAACGAATGATCATAACCAGTAATGCTGAAAAATGATCACATGGTACATGAAGTCTGAACCACGTTTTGCGATAGTTTGACAGAAACACTCGTATGAATGTCCTGTTCTACATGTATATGTTACGCTTAATACAATCATTTCTTTTGTTATCTAATTTGCTTTGATATTAACGATTTATCAGCGGCTCTTTAAGTGGGAACAAAAATATGTTTTGTGAACACCACTGTTGGCAACAGTCAGTGCAAACTAATCATTTTAATTTAGAACTCTGATGATAGTTGTAATTTTTAGAATGAATGTTTAGAAAAGTTGGCTTCCCCAATTAACCAAGATGTGATTCAACTGGATAATAATCACCGTTTCCCGCAAATTTTTATTGGCTCTCCGGAAATTTGTTACTTAAAAATCATTTTTCCCGTCTTCCATTTAACCATTGTTATCATTTATCCGTAATTTAGGTCATCAGCCTAAGGGTAATAGCATTTTTATCTGCATTTATAAATCACCTCACCTACCCCTTACCTTGTTGTTTACGTCAACGAACAAGTTATCAGCGCGAAAACTTAATTGAAAAACCTCATTTTGAGATTGTTCTGATTTTGCTATTTAAATACTGCTTCTTTTAGATCTGAATATTTGAAAGAGACATGCTAAGAAATAGCTTCGTATTCGCCGACGACTGGGATTTGCCGCAGAGTGAATATTCTAGATTAATATCAAAACAAGCCTTTTTGTAATAATTATTGACTTAGTGTCTGGTCAATCCTCGAATCATCGAATCCTCGTAATATTCCATAACCTCTGAGTGTGTAGGTAAAAGTGAATGTAAGATTAAATCAAGAGGTTAGATTAGCCCGGCTCAACATCATATTTGTGCTTTTTTAGCTTTCTTGATGATCAGGATGAGTCTGTTGATTTTGGCACTTCTGACAGTTGTTCACTCGCTGAATGTCACCCAAATGCCGACGACGAGAGAAATACCGTCAACTTCACCAAGGGCAACTACTGGGTAAGACAGCTCCTTTAAGATTATTTTAACCTCAGTAAAAATTCTTAGCTAGTATTTTCATGAAAAACCACACGAATCTAATCGTAGACGTTTTTATCCCATAACGAACAAAGCTTTATGGATTTGTTCGTGGCATATGCAATGATGAAAACTTTTTTTTTCAGAAGGTCATCGAACCGAAGTTTCTCTTCATCGGCCTTTCTGATTTGAACGTGACCCTCGCGAGAAGGCTTTTTAAATGATAAATATTTTATTCTAAGAATGCGCAAGCTTTTAAGCTGTCATTTTATTGTCTCTTGGGAGTGTATTCCTTTCTTCTCGCTTTTTTTTTTTTTTTTTTCATCAGATAGCGATGAGTAGGTCTTGGTGATTTATTGGTAAAAAACCTTTCGACCCATTTTTAATGACTCTTCATTCATTAGTGTGTTCTTGAACCTCCTTATCAGTCTGAAAAATCTCACATTCGAGACGTAAAAAATCCTGTGTCATTTGAATAAGACTGGGAATCACGAAATGGACTCGACCGATTTTCGATTTGATCCATGACAACATTTCAAATATTCATAATGTTTCCGAAGACTTTCGTAAATTAGATAATAATTAGCAGATTTTCTTCTTTAGTCTTGAGACTATTAAGTCCACTAATAGTTTCCTTGTTTATGCTGTATGAAAACGTCGCCAACGAAACGAAATCTCAGTCAGCAAATCAACAACGCATCTCCAACTTTATCGGCTTAATTTCAAAAGGTAGAAATAGCAATTCTATTTTATTTTTGAAAGTCATTGTTCAGATCAGCATGCGACACCCTAGGATGTTTCGATATTATTAAGAAATGAGGTGCATATGGAGTATTTTTTTGCTAATGAATATTACTTTTAGAAGAAGAAGACAACATCGATTTCCAACCGAGAAAGTCTTCGCACGTTATGAAAGCAATTCTCCGCCGTTTTCCGCTCGTTAAATGAAGGGAATCGTAATGTTTAAATTGCTTTGGAAATGACTAAGCAAATCGTGACTTTTGCGGGCTTTTCATCGACGAAATATTAATTAGGAATTGATTTTAAAAGTATGAATGATTTTCCGAAACTTGTCAGTCATATCAGATCGCTTTGTCTTTTTTCAAACCTCAAAAACGCGGCTGTTTCAAACTAGCGCACCAGCAGCTGAAGATTGATTTTTCATGAATTGTTTCAGAACTGGGTGTATCATGACAAGTTTGAGATTGTTTAGAGAACTTCTATTGATCACAAGGTCCTCTTAAAATTATAGTGTCATCTTGCATTTAAGATCCTTTCAACTCGTCCCAAATCACACAGGTTCGTTCAACTTCTGTATTGCGGCGCACTTTACAATCAAGAAGAGAGTGTTTTCAGGGCTTCATACCAAGTACTCAATGCAAGTTAAAATGAGATAACACACTATTGTAATCCTTACTCAAGCCTTTCTAGTAGAGCTCAGCCAGAACCCATTTGTTCGATGAACTGATTTTCCAAGTTTACATTTAAAGTACAATAAATTGGCCTTATGAGATAGACAAATAATATTCTCTGAAATGAAACACCATTTTCGATCCATGCATGCATGCATGAACCTTGGCCAAGCGAATTGTCTTCAATAAAAACTTTGATTATCTATCCAAAAATGTAATTCAGTATTTTGTTGCGTGCTTCAGACTGAAGATTTTTATTACCCAGACATCTTGCCGAAATCTTTGATGTGAGGTACACCTATGCTTCTATTTAATGCGGCTAAAATCTCGGTTGCAGTACAAACTCTGGTCTGTAGGTGCATTTCACCACTCTTTTTTTTATTATCATGATACTATCATGATACTATCAAATACATCAGTTTGGGTAATTTCATTTCAGTTGTAAACCGAAATAACAATCGTTTTATTTAGTTAGAGCTTTACTCTTAGTAGTGAAGAGTTCACAAACCTTGATGAAGAAGACAACTCTTCGAGTGCAACCGACCCCATGAACAATCGCATAACAATTAATAGTGACGCATTCTTATGTTTGCTCAGGACTCCTACACCCTCATGGAAGGAAATCGCAAGAAACAAATCTCAGTTAGTAACACAACTATTGAGAGGATACGACAAGAGAATTCGACCTTATACTGGAGGTAATTTTTCAAAATTCCTAACATTTACAATTTTTTCGATTATTCTGTCATCTACATGATCATAGAAGCCACAGCCAAATTTCTAACGCCGCTAACCATAATATTAATTATTGTCTCGATCTTTTGTTTTTTTTCTTTCTATCCCAGTAATTATTTCTGAACAAACTTCCGTTTGACTAGAAAGAGTAATGTTGGGTGTAGACAAGCTTACAAGTTCAAAAAGTAGCAGAACAAGATGATATGTTTTGTTTTTCTTAATTCTTCATTTTCAAACTGCTCAGTTACATGTACAGAATATTTCTTTAGTCCTCTTTCCTCTTTTCTGCTTCATATAGTTGACTTGGAGTCTTTTTAGATCGTAAATGCGTTTATCCTCATTTGAGCGATTTGTCGCCTTTTTCATAGTCAGTGATCGATCAATAAATTTTAAAAATTAATTCTAACCACTAAATTGAATGACATGCTCTAAAAAAAAAATACTAAGAATTTACTAGAGAAAGGGCAAAATTTATTCGACTAATTAGATGCCCTTTATCACCTTGCAGATAGACATGTAACGTATGAAAGTAGATAAACAAAACACGCATAAAGAACCCGATGACAATAAACATAGGAAAATATGCATTACAGGAAATTGTAATAATTCGGTGGTTCATCCCGGTAAAATGCGGAAACAAGTCCAACACTGCCTTACTGAGGTTGACACACGAAATTTATGAAAGTCCGGTGACTCTTGAAAACTTCAGAAATAGCACCTTTTAATTATGTTGACCAAACATTTCCCCATCTATCCCTTCGCGACCGTCAATCAGAATGCACTTTAGGTCTAGATACTCGAATTTAACCAAAAATGACAGTATTACCAACTTGTATGGGGAGGTAATAAAATCGGTAGGGTTAAATGGATAGTGTCAAACCCTGTGTATTAAACTAAAACTTCAGTTTGAAAAATAACTGGAAAAGAGACATGTTTTTGTGACTGATTAAGCTTGAGCTTTTTTTAACTTCTAATGAGCACTTTTCGTTAACCTCACCGAATCTAGAGTTGAGGTTCCGTGAGAATCCGCTGAGCTCTATTATTCAAACAAAATTAGGATTAGCCACTAATCGCATCGAAGTATGTCGGTCCCAGTTCCCGTAACGAATTCTTGAAAGTATGTTCTTTGATAACAAGATAATAAGATTGTCAACTGCTATATGCATGAATACGAAGTCATTTTCGTTCGAGCTCACAGATAAATGTCCATTACTGAAGAGGATCGGAGAGCTATGATTGATTATGGGACTTTCAAAAATTTACTGCTTATATTAGGGGAATGTTACGTAGTCGACGCACTTCTTACACTTTAATTTGTAGCTGCACAGGAATACTCGAATAGAAAAAAGATCCGAGTTCTCTCCCAAGAGTCGATCCTCAGTTTTGACCTGCTAATATTGCTAGCGTTTAAGCTTCTCAGTTTTATGCCCAGTGCTAGGATCGGGAGAAACATGGCCATTAGTCCAGGTTCATATGACAATCATCTAACATATGCTTTTCGCCAGGATTTAATTGTTGATGCAGTGCTTGTACCTACTGATCGATAAATGACTGGCAACTTTAAAATACCTTTGTTTCAAGCCCTCTGATTGAAAATGCACTAATACGGCGAAGGGTTTAACCTAAAGGTTGCTACGTACAGATTGCTGGTTGCAAGTCGCGGCTAATGAAACGGGGGCCTACGCGGAGGATTGAGAGAAATGCAAGTGATCTGTGACCTAACAGAAGTCCAGCCTTTAACCTTTAAGCTTTTTGTTTGAATTCTTTAACATCAAGCTAAGGAGATTCGAAGTAGTTTTGCCCGTTAAAACAGATTCCTGTGACATACATTTTGTCATGTACTCGTTGAAAGGCGATTGAGGAGTTTTCAGTTCTCTGGCAATAAAATAGAAGAAGCGATGACTACAATGGGTTGGACTGCAATACTGGTGGTATAAGGAGCAGGATATTGACACGGATGTCTTCAACTGTTAGGTCTTCCCTGGTATATCCTACCTGAACGAGTACGGGAGATACAATGTGCAATCTGCCGACGTGAGGTTGAGGATTTTTCAGTTCGCTTGCAATGAAAGAGAAAGAATGATGACTACAACAGGCCGTACTGTTATATTGGTACAAATGGGTTGAAATGGTTCGCCTTAACTAGAAGAACTACGAATGATCTCTAAAACGTTAGCTTGGAGGTTCATTTTTACACGTTATTTTCCTTATGGTCTTCAAAACTGCCCCTCGAAGTTCACCAAGACGCCAACAATACAGAATAGGATTGATGGCAGAGTTCAAGTGTACAATAGTATTAGCCAAGCGCCAGGGGCTTGACAAGCCTTTGAACGAAGTACTTGCAATAAACATTGATATTGTTATTGGAACATAACACAATATCATAGCAATGTAAAATACAAAGGTATTAAAAGCCTTTTTTATCATTCGTTTCTTGTCAAAGCAGGTTGTTTCAGGTGAGCTGTTTACGGCTTCCTGTTGAAGTTGGATTTGACCTTGATGCCGCCGAACTATGCAATATATTTGAATATAAGTTATTGTTGTAAAAGATAAACAAAGACAAGTGCCAGTAGCTTGAATAGTAAAATACACCGCCCAATTCTTGAAATAAACAGCTGAAAACAAGGTGTTGCATATCCAGATTGTTAATATAGACACAGATGTTATTTGTGCTTTTAGTATGGAACGAGTTTGATATCTCAATGAATACTTTAGAGCCATATATCGATCTATACTTATGGCCGTCATCGTACTGATAGAAACTCCACATAAAACAAACCTAGAATAGTTGTAAAGGCGTCTAAGTGAATAGACCGCAGTAATTTCTTTGGCAATGAAAACTGGTTGAACAAATAAACCAACGAGAAAGTCTGAGATAGCAAGACTGCAAAGCATGGCCATCGAAGTCGAGCGAAGGGAAGGTGTTAATATTACGGCTGCCAAGATCAACATGTTCCCTATGATCGACATGATCATCAAAGGAGCGTTAAGAACACAGTTAACAATGACTAAAAGTTCAGTTGTAGTATTTTCTGCAGCTTCTCTATAACCATGCAGTGTCTCGTCAACTTTTGGGCTAGTATAGTTCGTCATATTCTCACAGAAATCAGTATCCTGTCCTCTGAACCTCTGTCCAAGATACAGGCAAATACAAAGCGAGGCCTTTCTTTCCCAACTTTGAATTTCTAGGAAATGCAAAGATATCAATAAGGTAGTGCTTGTTGGCGAAGATTTACAATGAGCTCAGCGGAATTGAAATGGTCCTTTATGCTCTCTTTGCGACCCTAGAAGCAAATTTTCAACGTCATTTTTACGTAATCTAACTTCGTCAGATATAAGGTTGGTACGTATCCTGTTCATAATGAATAATGACAGGTAGCGATATTAGCCCAGCCTAATAGATGCGAAAAACCTATTGAGGCTACTTCTACTTCTACAATTATCTTTTTTCCTGTTGTAATCGTACTTAATGACAATATTTGCGACCACGCGAGTCCAGCGATCGATCTAAGCCCCTTGAATCGGTCACGCATCATTTCAGTGCGTAAACTAAAAAATGCTGATGAATCTTGATAAGACATTTGGAAAAATGGTTAGTTTATGATGCTTATGTAGGCTTGATTCCTTCCATTCAAGAGAATAATTGAGTGAAGATAATTACCAACGTATCTCCTCTCGGAATTATTCATTCTGGAGACAAATTACGAAATCACATGATGTTTTTACGTTGATGGCTTACGTCGATCACGGACTTGAACGGAAGCTGTGAACAATGACGTAGAAATATCCTTCTACAGATATACATGTACGTGTCATGGAAGCTTAGAATACAACTTCGATTTCGGCTCATTTAAGGCACATCTTTTTATACCCACAAGAGTGAGTTCATGCCTCATCCTAGAAAGGCTAGTGACCTGGGAAAATCAACTTAAACTTCCTTTACTCTGTTTAAAAAAGTCTATCGACGTCTGTCATAACCGTTCCAACCATTTTTCTGGACTTTAAAGGGATTCTTGACGTTAATTTGCACTCGTCTCATCTTTTAAAGTTCTTTCTTTTAAACTATTTTGACTATTTAAGAGAATATTCTGTTGCCGCTGCTATCATGATTGTATCATTCCTAAATAGCCGCTACTTAGATGTGAAGTATCCAGTTTGAATATCTAAAGTACCAGAAGGTTCTCTTTCGCGAATGAAAGCGTGAAATGAATGGTTGTATGGAATAAACTAGAGACTGAGTTTCATACTGCTGCCCTCGTGCAGTATTTCGATTTGAAAGAGAGTTTGAATTTATTTTCTTCATTAATCAAGCAATGGTACCCGTCTGCAAAGTGATACTTTACTTTCAGGTGGCGAGGGTCTGGTTTCAGCTTGGTTAGAAAAATGTTTAGAAGAAAAGGTGGAAAAAAATTATTTACTCTTAGATAAAATGCCAACGTATCATCCTACCAAACAACAGCGTCGGAAAATGTAATGAGACTTAAAAATTCTAAGGATTTTGAAATTTTCAGTAACTGCATTCGATAAGAAAATTTAGGTGCTAATGAGTTATATTTAGTGCCAAATGAGTAAACACGAAAACCATCTGCCATTAACAAAGGTGCTTATCCCTGGGAATTGACAGATGTTTTTTTTTTTTTTTACTTATCACCTTATGTTTGAGGAAGAGCATTCAGCGATGAACTGTAAAGAATTCGAAAGATTTTCTACTTTTTAAAAGTAATTTATCGTCAATACGTATCATAAAAGCATTGTCGTAAATTTAGCCGCGTCTTAATGGATCACCCAGTAGATATTGTTAAGGGGAAACGAACGGGCTTTTAGCGATAATGGGAGCTCGAACTATATATCTATACCATTTTGGAGTTCCCACAGTGACATGCGTGAAGTGGAAGACGACTTCCGGATGATTTCCACTTCAAAGCCAAACCAGTAATTCATAAACTGCAATACATATCATATAACTGCTGACCTTCCCTTCTGTCAAAAAAGCAGTTTAACAACGAAACGATATTCTTATAAGTATTGACTGCGAAGCAAATCTCTTATTTCTAGTTCAACCAATGGATGTCCGTGTAGACATGTTAGTGTCCAACATTTGGGCGATAGAAGAAGCTAAAATGGTAAATACAATTTATCGTTTACATTCTGACTATAAAAAGGAGAAGAATTTTCGAGCTTCTTCCTTTCATTAAATTTAATCAGTTGGAAATCTGGAAACATTGATTCTAAAGATTCCATAGAAGAAAACAATTGGTAAATAATGCTGCGTTTTTTTAAAATAGGATTTTACAATAGACATCTATCTTCGCCAGTATTGGGAAGATCCTCGACTTTCATTTCTTGGGAACGAAATTCAGAGAACGCTGACATTAAATAGACAAACGATAGATGAGATATGGGTTCCAAGTACATACTTCTTTAATGCCAAGAAAGCCTACTTCCACGATGTCACAACAGATAATTACCTTCTGCAAATTCAACCGGATGGAAATATCTTCTACAGCGTTAGGTGAGTAGAAACTTCTCTATGTTTGCTACTCTTATAAAAGGAAAGTCAGCAATCTTTAATTCCACCAATTAAACAAGAAATATGTCTCTGAACCCATGCAACTATTATCTCTGCCATTAGAAACGACTGAGGTAATCATGGTACCGAGCGAGGCTCGTGATTCCTAAAACTGAATTGAGCTTTCGAGAAACTTCTTCAAAGAAATATGCCAAAAAGAAATAGTCTTTAGGGACCGGCATTACTTTATAATTCTTTGAAATCGTGGTAAGCAGTGTGTTGAGGTTTGTCCTCAAAATTGCAAATTCTTTGACTGAATTTCCCAGAGAACACACCTTGTTTTCATACATATACATGCAAAGATAAATACGTCAAGTCTCTTTTGAACCCCAGTAATAATTGTCTTACCAATAGATGGTGATTATTTTTTTTTCATCGACAGGCTAACAGTGACAATGGCTTGTAAACTTAATTTACAGATGTTTCCACATGACGTACAAACTTGCACAGTCATGCTTGAATCGTGTAAGTCAAAAATTTCCTTGTGGCTTTCTTGTACCCCCTTCAAACTGAAATCACTTCATGGTGACTCCTTTTATAAAAACATCTAAAGGCGTTACTGACGATCTTACATCCTAAGTAACGACGAATAAGGCTGATCAGTCTTAAGGGAGCTAAAAAAAACCAGTGAAAGACAAAACAGAACACAAAAAGTTCAAATCAACTTCTATAAATACAATAAGAAAGATGGTAAGCTTTGAGATCGGTAAAGAAATAGAGAAAGATGTTTTACGTATTATCACGACTATGGAACAAAGAAAAAATTCTGATTTCCCATGAGGAATCGAACCTCAGACCTTCGAATTCCCCGCTCAGATGCTCTATCACTGAGCCACAGGGAATTTATGCTGAGGAAACTCAAGTACGAGGTTCATATATAACACGCGTCCTGCATACTGCTAGGATCAGCAATGTGGATAGCAAATAGAATAAGAAGGATGGTAAGACAAAAAACATCTTTCTCTGTTTCTTTACCGAGCTCAAAATTTACCATTTCACTTATTCCACCATAGAGTCTCTGTGGCTCAGTGGTAGAGCATCGGAGCGCGGAATTCGAGGTACCAAGGTTCGATTCGTCATGGGGATTCAGATTTTTTTCTTTGTCCCATGGTCGTGAAAAGACGAAAAACATCTTTCTCAACTTTCTTCTGTTGACACCAGTCACAGCCTCTGACATGAATCAGATAAGGTTGGTTTGTCCTCATGGAAATGCGTTTGAAACAGTGAGATCTGATTGACGAAGATGGTTGACTGTGACTTTTTTCGAAAACAGATGGTTATCAAGCAACAGATGTGTTTTACAAGTGGAATTCAAGAAATTCAACGGGTGATGTTGTATACATCGCAGAGGACCTAGAGATGCCTCAGTTTATGATCACCAACGTAGAACTTGAAGAGAAAACGAATATCTACAACATTGGTACGTACGCAAATAACAATTAAGTCTTACACCAAATCTGGGAGCTGTGTCGATACTTTGAGTCGCAACATAATTTAAAAATCGGTTAAAAAAACCGTGCTTTATAAATTGAACAAATCGACGGCGGTTTAGCGTGGTCTGTACCCTTATCGAAAATTATATCAGACATCACAGTGGTTAAAATGTTCCGGACTCGCGGAGCGCAGCCGAGTGAGTCCGCAACAAATTTTGATCACTGCGATGACGAAAATCGTTGTCGATAAGAGTGCAGACCACGCCAAACCACTGTTGATTTGTTTTGTACCACGATGTCGACGTCAAAATTTCCGAGTCATTCATGCTTGAGAGCTGATAAAGGCATTGCGTGACACGTTGACGCGAGCAGCGTTGTCTGTCGACGACGGCAAATTTGCCACTCAACTACGACATTATTTCCAATTGAGGCAAAATATTTTATTTCTGAAGGCCACGCCCTCTCAGCGTGCTAAATTACATGTACAGAACGCAACTCCTCGTTCCTTCAGCTTCTCCTCACTCGCTTTGCTTCCTCTTTGATCAGACCTCACAAAATAAACGTTATTTTGTTTTTGTTTCTTTATTCAAGGGCCTCATTCGGCGCTTGTGGCAAAGTTCACTTTCCATCGTCGCCTTGGTTACTATATGATCCAAACGTACATCCCATCAATGTTAACGGTGACAATTTCTTGGTTCTCCTTTTGGATTTCGCCAGACTCCCCACCAGCTCGAGTAGGACTGGGTATTACAACAGTCCTTACGATGATCACGATTTCGAACAGTGCGCGTGCGCCACTTCCTAAGGTCTCCTACACTAAGGCCATTGACTGGTTTCTATTGATGTGCTTGGTATACGTGTTTGGTGCGCTAATGGAGTATGCTATCGTGAACTTTTACTCCTGTAAAGTTCAGTACAAAAAACAAAAGGAGACAAGAAAGGCGGAACAAGAGGTTGGTGGTGGTGTATTCCATTTGGATGAATCAAACATAGTTCAGCGTACGTGTTGGCGATATGATTGCTATAGGACAGGAATCTGCTTAGCAACATAAACGTTGGCTAATGGTTGACTCAGCACAATTAAAGTGCGTTTATTGTGCTTTAAAAACGTTTCCAGGTTTTAAAAGCTAGCAATGATTTCAATTAAAAGCCTTGAAATAAGTGTGATTTTAAATGTACAATGAACTGAACGGTGGATTATGAAGCTAACCGTTAGAGGAACATGTACATTTTATCTCTACGTTGATAAGTTGATAAAGTTATTACAGGTATTTTTGCTTTTTATTTAGAGCATTTTACACATCCTGACCAAGGTTAGGATCAATTGGTTAGAGCGTTGGATTGTTGTGTGGGAGGTCGAGGGTTCGAGCTCCGGCCGGACCAACACTCAGGGTCTTAAAATAACTGAGGAGAATGTGCTACCTTTCTATAATATCGAGAAATGGATAGACATTCTAGTCTTCTCAGATAAGGACAAATAAACCTTAGGTCCGTCTCCTGCATCTTTAATTAGATAATTTGATTAGGCAGGGGACGTTAAAAAACGCTCATCACGAGATTATTGTGATGTGGTCTGGCTTGGTTACTGGGTATTGGGGGGAGGGGGCATCTCTAAAATATTCGCCTTTATTGATTGTAAACTGCCACTGGCAGTCTGGTAAAGTCACAGTATTCTAAAACGCATTTGATAATATGCATATGTTAATTTGCGCTATCTAAATGTTCATCCAATGAAGTCGAGCTCTTTTTTCCTTTTTTTCTTTTAGTTCTTTGCACAGGAATCTGAAAAAGAAGAATCAGATGGGCTGTTTCAGAATGGCTCTATTAAGAAGAGTGACAGCAATGGAAGCTACCGAGTGGCTGTTGTCATGTAAGCTCATTCGCAAAATACAGACCATGTAGAGTTTAGTTGACTGTCGCTTGCTTTGTTCTGAAATTTTGCATTTCTTTTAGAGACAGCAAGAATCCGTTTTTTCCTCGAGCACATCTCAACAAAAAACATTCTAAATTCAGATTAGCTCGCCGATTTCGGCAAAAGGTAAGCACCGTACTTGTAACTGAAAAATATCAACGACAAGTTTCTTAATGTATTTGATAGTGGAAATTCCTATGCCAATTTTCAATAATTTAAATCGCTTTCGACAAAACTTTGTGGAAAGTTCGGGAAAGGCACTCAAAGAAACATTTAAAGGAGAATCATGTCTAGAAACCTTTGTACCCCATGGGGAGATGAAACAGTCTGAGAGCACGCTGGAGTTGTTTTGTGCTCTCAGAAAAGGCAACTCCCACCATGCTTTTTCCCACGGACGTAAAAAGACAACTATGTGGCTTTCATTTTTATTTACGCTGACACAGGAAACAGACGAATTAAATGAAAGCAATTCTCAGCATCCCAAAAAACGTCATCACTACTTCTGGGACCCGTATGAAACAGCATTTATGACGTCAGAACCGGCGTACACCGTGGATAAATACGCTAGGATATCCTTTCCTGTCACCTTCGCTGTGTTGAACTCTATATACTGGATTGTTTACGCGCCGGATAAAGTCATCTTCTAATTATACGCCGTAACCGTGAGATGTGAAATCCTCGACATCGTCTCCTATGCCGCAATAACGCTTTACTAACGGCGCAAGGTAATGAAAGGGCTGGGAAAAAAGGCGAAAAAGCAGAAAGAAATGTGAAGTGAACAGGGACAAACTCAGCGTACTTTATTCTCAATCAGAGATCCTGGAAGCAAAATCAGGAAATCCATGAACGCCATAGGAGCATTAGGATAATCAAGGAACATTGTAAAATCTAATCTTCTTCCCGCGTTCTGTCAAAGATCTTCGGTTCGCATTATGCATGTTTTCAGAATAAGCCGCAAATATGTGGGAAAAAATCATTGCCAAACGATAAATATCTGGAGACCAGAAAAATGGAATACTTAAATTCATATATATATATAGAAAGTTTAAAAATTGCGAGGATGGACAACTTCTGACATAAAAAATTAAATATAAAAAATTTTAATAAAAACGTTTCGGTCAGAGACCTTCTTCAGTTACTTACAACTTTTGAAATAAAAAAAGGGCATTAAATAGGATCGAAGTGCTAATGATTACGTAATTACAGATAACGACTAATGAACTGGTGCTAATAAAAAGATAACAAAAAACCTAATTACAAAAAAAGCAATGGACAAAATACAAGAACAAACCCTAAAAACTAAGAGATAAGAATGCTAAATATGTTAATATGAGTGGCATAACCAATTGCAAAGAAGCAATGCGGCAAGCATTAAAAAAGGGAACGCCCACTTTTAACTACAACTGTAAACCGTAACAAAATCCCAAAACAAGGCCTTTGGAGCCCGAAAGGGCAAATTAGCAACAAAATCCCTGGAGGGGCCCTTAAATGATACTAATCATAATAATATCCCTTGGCAAAGCCTCTGAGTCCAATCCACCCCAAAAGGGCCGACAAAATCCAAGAAAAGGGCCTTTGAACGGTCAATTAGTAGCGCCTAATATAAGATGGAAAATTAATTATAGCAAATTCTATTTTTCGAATGAAATTCCTTTCTTTCATTCAAACCATGGGGTGCCAAAGAGAACAAGTGAGCACTCCAATAAGACTCTTTTGTGATTAAAAGCCCATCGATCTCTACAGAGCCACTAGGGGCCTGTACCTGATCAATGCATTGGAACGAAAAATCGTCCAGGGTGTGTGGGGTTTTGTTGAAGTGTATCGCTACTTCACAATTTGTTTTGTTTGTGAGCATAGAAGATTTGTGATTTCGAAATCTCACTTTAAAGTCGGTAGTAGTAGATCCCACGTATTGCAGACAACATTTCTTACAGGAAGCCAAGTAAATCACATTTTTAGAGTCACAGGAAAGTCTAGAGTGAATGGTGTAATTTTTGCCTGTCTAAAAGCTTATTGGAGTGCTCAGTTGTTTTTACGTCAGAAGTTGTCCATCCTCGCAATTTTTAAACTTTCTACGTTCGTGTTTGCTGTGAGGTTTGGACTGCGATCCTTTATTGATCCTCCTGACGCGGTGCACCTTCGATGGCCTGAGAGTTCCACTAACGACTATATAAATATATACATAACTGCAGACAGTACTGTTTCGGCCTTCTGGGTCTCATCAGTGCAGTGCTGATGCTAGGATGGGGGAGAACCGATCTGGTTACTCCGAATGACCCCACATTTGTGGTATCGTCTAAGCCATGCCAGAGTGCTCAAACTAGGAAAGCCTAGTGAGCTATGCGCAATGCTAGCGGCGATGGTTGACCATATATATATATATATATATATATATATATATGACCATATATATATATATATATATATATATATGGTCGACCATCGTACTCGATGAAGTCCATCCTAACGTAGGTGTGTGCGCCTATGGGATCTGAGGCCGAATTGGGAGGCGCACAAGCGGCCACAGTCGGGGCAAGCGATAGAATGTTGTGTGTGTTCTGCTCTGGCCTTCCTTGCGGCTCTCTTTGCCACCTGCCTGCTTCTTCTCTCGTGTTGAAATGATTCTACAGCCTTATGAGCGGCCGTACGCCAAGCAGATC
This sequence comes from Stylophora pistillata, assembly GCF_964205215.1. Taxonomy (NCBI): domain Eukaryota; kingdom Metazoa; phylum Cnidaria; class Anthozoa; order Scleractinia; family Pocilloporidae; genus Stylophora; species Stylophora pistillata. The sequence continues at coordinate 19,356,747 of NC_142527.1, read as the reverse complement.
GATCGTTGGCCCTGTTTTCCCATAATCCCATCAGTATCCCACAATTATGGGAAAAGGGGAGGTCGGGATTACTTTATGCACTTTTGAATCATTCATTTTACTAGAGAGTTCAATCAATCAATCAATCAATCAATCAATACTTTATTTACCCACGTAGCGTCAAGGAGCTCATAGAGCTCGTTCAAAATACGTACGTGCCTCTAAGATTAAGAATCTAAAAAACCTATTACATACTGTCAAGACCTAATTGATTAGAAATTGAAATAACTAACAATTAACATTAAAATTTAAGTTTGTACAGTAAAATTCAGTCACTTAAATACAGGTATAAAATGGTGAAGCAATAGCTTAAATAATTTAAAATTAAGATTAAAAATTAAGTTTGTACAATGAAATTGAGTCACTTAAATACAAGTATAAAATGGAGAAGCAGCTAAAGTTTCAATGTTCTCAATAGCTTCTTAAAAAGGTTGGTATTATTGGCCAGTTTTACACTTGTAGGTAATCCATTCTACAGCTGCGCACACATGTAAGTGAAAGATCTTTTCATAAAATTTAAATGAAATTTAGGTGCGTACAAATTAATGCCGGTGCCTCTCAGATTGTACATAGTTTCCCTAAAACTAAAAAAACCTCTGATATATTTGGGACCGTCGTTATGCAAACATTTATATAACAGAATAATGGATTGTTGTTTCCTTCTCTGGTCTAACGTTTCCATATTCAAGATTCGCAGCAATTCATCATAAAGGGTAGACTTGCGATAACCTAGCAGTGATCTAAGAATATAATAGTTGGTATCTTCTAGCCGATTCGTTTGCACTTTCCCCAGTCCAAGAAAGAGGGGGCAACAGTATTCAAAATGAGGGAGAATGAAAGTTTTATAGAACCTTAATATAACACTGCCAGGGACAAAACGCCAGATTCTCCTAAGTGCGCCACTTTTAGCGTATACCTTTTGAAGCTGTTTAGTAATGTGATCCTTGAAAGATAGCATGCTATCAAGTTCAACGCCAAATATTTTGATAGATGGCAGTGTCTCAATGACAGAGCGTTGTATGGCCAGGTCGTAACTGTACTTACAGGGACCAATGGGTACTGCTTGCGTCTTTGTGTTGTTGATCACCAGATGATTCTCTCGAAACCACGATGATAACCGCTCAAGACCATTATTCACTACAAATTCGAGAACCATGGGCGAGAAGTCTGAGGCATACAGAGTTGTGTCGTCGGCTTTGCAGTTCTAAAGTTTTATTTCATGGAAGGCTGTGTTTGAAATATTTCGTTCGGCTCAGTTTGATAAGTCTGCTGTGCGGAATAGCCACTTTTCAGTCATTTGAATAGGACGGATGAACAAAACAATTCTCAACTCAAGGCTATGGTTGATAAAAGTTTCCCTATCTCATTTTAAATTCTGCCACGCTGAATCTCATGAGTGATAAACACCTCTCGTAAATTAAAACTACTAGTACCTTCCTCAGGGATGCTGTTTTATCATCTTTTCTTTTTTTGCAGCAAAATGTGAAAAAGAAATGAAAAGACTAGAAACATAGTTTGAGAATAGGCAAAAAGATGATGATTATTTTTTCATCAAATCTATGTTTTAAGCGCCATAACTCAAGTTTAAAGCGAGACCCGAATACGTTGGCTATAATTGTCTAAGACCTGCATATACTAAAAAGCAAGGAAAATCCTTTAAAAGGGATTTATCTCAATAATCTCAATGTTATTCAACATGTACTTGTGATATCGCAAACTATTGGCGTAATAAATAAACTAATGCTATGCCAAGAGAAGTTAATGGAGGGGGGGTGGGTTATTGAGGAACATGGAACCGTAACTCTTTATCAAATAACTGGATCTATACGCTTCCTTTTCTTTCCCTAATGATCTTCTTTTCTTTCCTTTTACGGTTCGTTTGGGAACCTACTACAACACCTATTAACATTTCACCGTTCCAACTTTCCATTTCTGCTCTTCTGTTTTATTTTTATTTTTTTTCAAAGGAAAAAAAGGGCTCGGGGGAGGGACGGGAGGTTGAGGTGCTTTTGCAGCCAACGAGGAAATCATTGTTCTCAAATAAACGATTAGATTATGAACTGGAGATTTATAACGCGTGAGAGTTAAGGGGGCGGGGCCGAAAAATGTCATGCATATGTCACGCATCGAGAGCGAATGATCTAATATAAATCTACTAGTCGTCAAAACTAAATAAAAGACAGGCTCATGTTTATGTTTACAACTGTTTCTTTCATCACTTTACCAATTCTCTATCACAGAATAGATAGCGAGGAGAGAAGCCAATCACATTGAAGCATTGGTGATACAGGGTTGATAAATTTACGTTTTTTTTACGCGTCTGTACATGTCATACCGACTTGAGATATTGGAACGGGCGTTAAGAAAACAACAGAACGATGTGATACACTGAAAATGAAATTGGTTCCCGGTAAATCTTCCAAGATAATAATCAAGCAGATCACGACATTTTGTCGAACAACGTGCTTTGTTGAAAAGACAGGTAAACAGAGTAAATCAACACGTAAGTGACGTCATTTCCTGAAAATTCGACTCCATGCCCCTTTTGCACAAAATTGCCACTTTTTGTTGTTTGCATGTGAATATTCTTTTGGCATCAGTATTTTGGGAAAACTTTCTTCCAAAAACTAACCGCACAGCTGGTTTGTCCCGACCTTAAAACATTTTCTCACCACACACGGTTGGTTCGAATTCCTCCGAAATTCGCTGTTTCTAAAGTAGTAGATCAACGGGTTGATCGCTGATGAAGTAAAAGCGACTGCTTCAACCCAAAGAATTATAACAATATCAATTTTCCTTCCATTTCCCTTCCGTTCTTCTTTGATATTATGAAATTTAACCGAAAACAAAACTAAACTTGGCATCCATGTTATGATGCAAGCAACTAAAACAAAACCGACTGTTTTAATAGCTTTAAATTTTTCATAGCACGAATTCTCATATTTTCGCCGGAGTCGTGAAGATTTTGAGCTGCTGAAATGCTCCTGAACTGTTTTCTGGCTAATTTGAATCTGCATATATAACAAAAAGAGACCACTGATAACGGAACAACAAACGCTGTACACGTAAAGGACATGAATAGTTCCCTTCGAGTTTTTTTTGGGAACAACATCGATAAAGGAAGAATCAATGAGATAAACCACATCAAAATAATCACCGTATAGCATCTCCTTTTGCTTAAAATGTCCTGATACCGGAAAGGAAACCGAATCGCAATAAAACGGTCGATTGACACACAGCATGAGTTCAAAGCACTGGCAGCGATTGCGTAAATCCACAACATTAATGTGACAAGAAACAAAGTGCTGTAATCACAAAATGTTGGCTGAATCCAGCATCTGATGACAATCCAAAAAGGATCTATGATAAGGCCAACCAAACCGTCCGCCACGGATAACGAGGCTAAAAACCGGTTGGAAATTTCTCATAAAGACTCGTTTTTGTAGAACAGCCACAACGCGACTGCATTTCCAGTTACAGTGGCTAAACCAGATAAGGAGAGCCACAGTGATAGAACGATGGACGCTGCATTGCTGAGGTGTTTGGCGTCCGAGCAGTTACCTTTCATGTTAAGTTGGTGTAGAGAAACAGCGGAGGTCGAGAAATAAGTCTGAAAACCGTCTGAAGGCAATTGTTTGCCCTCGTTAGGGAACAGATGTTACTTAATATCAAACGATGTTTCTTTTTTTTTTCTTTTCATAGAGTTATTCAAAATTGACCTTTTCAATATGCTCTTTGTTGACAGGTACAACTGATCTATTTGCCGTCTGTTTGAGGAAAGTTGCGCGTGAATTAAGAATATTCCAGTTTTTTATGAAAACATGCTTTGAAACTGAATCAGTTTATATGTTATCCTCTTAAATTAATCAATTTAAAACAAGAGATCTCAATCTATTTGCCGAAACGTGGGGAAAAATCAGGAAACCTTTACCCTCAATTGACACCTGTGTAGGAGTGTAGGAGACTAATATAAAAAAAACTACAATATTTAAAAAACCCCTGTTTTGAGCAAATATAACAAGCTCGGGGGACACTTACTTGAATCTAACCAAACCAAATGTAAATGTGTAAACATTGTTGGCGGTGTGGCTATATTGTAGTGACGAATACGGAACACGAGTTCCTTCACGAGATATCTGTGAGGACAAAACATCCTTCTCTTTCATATGTTTCATGGTATTGTCATTTGGACACCTTGCTAGCTTCAACGAGAGCTCTAGACATTCTTAAAAAGCACTGAATAATTCGATTTAAAAAAGCCCTGAACTCATTAAAACAGATCACTTAATGTTTTATTCATCTCGATAATTTTATAGTCACATCTTGGACTAAAATCAGGCTATGCGGTAAAACTTTCGATGGTGATTTCTCCATCTAAGAAATCTCTAATAAAAATTTGACGCACATAGAAGATTACTCCTCAGTATGTTCTTTTCAAGACAGATTGACCTAGACCTTATTGCTGTGAGATTTATTTCGAATTCTTGGCCCTATACGATATTTTCTCTTAACAGTCTTAGTAAAGTTTTGAAATAAAGGCCGCCTTTTAACATCAAATATAATTTTTCATACTTAAATGAATAGTAAGTTATGCTACAGTATATTGGTTTTCTCCGAAGACTAACGAGGACTAATTTCAGCTCTGAAAAAGCGGACAGAATGTAAAATCTGACATGAGAGGTAAAACCCCAAGAGGTCTTCTTGTCCGGTTTTACTTTTGATTGGTTAAGCTGCCTATTACTGGTTCAAAACCATAAAGCTAGAGGCTCCTTGAGCAGCTCTGTAAATTCTTCATCCCCACATATGTAGGGAGGAAAAAGGACTTGAAATGTTCATGTTTTTACCCCTATTACACCTCAAATGTTTAAGGTCTGCAATTAGTTAATTTTTTTTAAAAAAGGAGTAGTAGTTGAGCTTAGCCTGTAATTGGTTTATCTTCTTTAAGCAGTCCTATCATTTAATATTTAGCCGCGCATAGACAAGTAAAATCCCACGACAAATTACAATAAACAACAGTCATACTGTACTGAGTGCACAGCATTACAGTATAGGACTTCAAACAACGCATTCACAAATTATTTCATATTTCTATGCGATGAAATCTCTATCGACTACTTTCATCTATTGCCGCCTTACATCGCTTCTCTTTCAAGATTGATACTTCCCCTTTCTTGTTAGGTTGATCCTTTACTATGGACAAGCCAGTAAATGCAATTGAATGCAAAGAATGTGAGAGGGAACCCAATTCGCGAGCACCTGTCTATGGTGTGAGGGTTGCTAATGAAGTACCATTTTTCCCTTTCCGTTTTCTCAGGGAACGTTTTGCTTTCAACACCAAGAGAATCTGTTTCAGCTTGACTAAATACTCGCTTAAGGGCGTTTCCTCGTCGGGGAGAACACTTTGGAGTAAATAAAGACAAAAACTCTGTTCTTTCTTCCTGTTTCTAGAAAGAAAAATATCAACAAAATATCAGAATGGTGTGCACTCAACAAAAGTCACTACTTTATAGATAAATGTTAAAATACTTTGAAAATGCTGGTAATAGAAATTTTTTTATTCAGAATTTATGACTAAAAAGCAGATATTATTTAAACTGTTCACGATCTTAACACAGATCAACGTATGGAATTGATTACAACTAGTCAACAGGCATCTTGAGTAACTCTAAATGGAACGTATCCTGTTTTTCCTTTAATTGTTAATTTGTAAATAAATCAAGGTAACCTGTTTCTTCTCCATATTATCTTACCGAGTTAATTTCAACCAATAATAGACATGAACTAAAAATGCTGAAAATATCCATCTTCCCACCTTTGAACCATCTCCCCATTCGCTATCCACTGACGGCTTCCTCTTGCTTTTATTCCTAACATTTATCATAAATGCTATAAAGGTGTATTCCAAAATGGACCCAAACACAAATATGAGACACAAAAGAAGGTACCAGTCGATAGCTTTCACGTAGCTCACTTTAGGTAGCGACGCACGAGCGCTGGAAATGAGTGTCGTCATCGTCAGGACAGTGGTGATTCCAAGAGCAACCCGCGCAGGCGCAGTATCGGGGTTAATCCAGAACGATATCCAACTGATGATAACAATAATGGTGGAAGGTACGTAGGTGTCAATTAAAAAGTAGCCGATTCGACGTTTCATCTTGAACATGGCAACCAACGAGGAATGGTTACCTGAGGAGACAGTAACAGCAAAATTGTTCGTCCTCCAGAAAGGTAATGGCAAGCAGTTTTACAGTGATTAAAGGGCTGTTCAGTACATAAAATTTACTTATTTAATGGAAATATTTAACTAGGGTGGCCTAGTTCAGCTGTAAGTTGGTTTGAATGAAGACCTATCTGGCAAGAGAGAGGCACCATAGGAGGTAACTGACATATCCAACATTAAGTATAACTTCAGAGCTGAGCAAAGAGTTTCCAGCAATCTGATTGGCCGAGCGGTTCCTCTTATGACCCTATCTAAACCGCTCCTCGCGGTTTATATAAAATGTTAAAATAAAATGTTAATAAATGTTACTAAAATGTTATGATTTTAGAAATTTCTCTGTTGTTCAGCTCTGAAATTATACTAAAACAATTATTCGCCTCAGGTTCGGTCAATATTGTTGAATAATCCCCTCGGCTTCGTCTCGGGGATTATTCGACGATATTCACCTCGCCTTCGGTGAATAATTGTTAAATATAACACAATGTTCCTAACTCCACTCTCGGTAATTTTTTTAGGAAAAGCAGACGAAGTTTTCGGAGGTAACTGCGCCGGCATCCAACCTAATCAGAAGCTTTTGGTCGTTAGCTGTGGAAAGTAAGATAGGCTCTTGAGGCGACTTTCTTCGTTTAAACTGACTCTTTTAACACTCGTACACAAACGCAAGGAGACGGTGGAATTAAAAAGGGAAAAAAAGCAACGTGAATTTCCCACGTGTCATTTTCCCCTTCTTATAGTGGCAGCTCGTGTAACAACAAATTGGCCTGTTCAGAATTATAAGACTGCCCATGGATTAAAAAGCGATTAACAATGTAGCAATCCAGGGTAAAACATTTTTAAAGAGTATATCTGAATGAAATTTATCATATGGGAGGAAGGAAAACCACGAGCGATGTAGTAACCATCATCTCGATGCATTAATATATACCTATATTATATTTATTTATGACTGCTTCCTTCTCCACTTTAACCAACTCAAACTGCGGCAGCTCTACTTCATTGTTGACAAAGATGGCTGATGTGTTGTCATCTCTGGGGTTCCAAGCGTACCAAACGTCTGTCGTTTGGTATCCATCTAAAATGGGGAAGAAATTAAACATGATGAACAATAGAACACGAGTTCGAGTGAGGAAAACTAGATCATGAAGTCTAGAGCAGTCTTAATGTATTTTCCAATAAACAGCAAGCTTCCATGTCGTGTAACACAGCCACTTTTACCCGCGTTTTCCCTTTAAGCGCCTTAAACCTTTAACTCCCATGGGTGACCATGCCATAATTTCTCCTAACAATATCAATACCGGTACCATACCATGCTGGTGAACTATGAGAATAAAGAAAAAGATCAATCAGGGGAGTATTGGTTCATCCATTGTCAAATTCTCAGAACTAACGTCATATGAATTGAATGACAGATAGTGCGGAGAATTTCTGATGAGATCTTGGGATTGAAAGGACTAATGTCTATAACTCAATGGATGTTCAAACCCAAGCTTACTTTTAGCTTGTTTTAAGGAGTGATGCACGTGCGCATCGTGAGAAAAGGGATCACATGTGCAAATTCTATTCAGCATTTGTTTAATTTCACTTTTGTTACAGTGGTATAATACTTACAACTCTCCAATGCTAATGTACACAACTGTGTGTCATGCGGGAATCGACGCAGATCCAACGTACATGAGGCAGTTATTGTAAGTCTGTAAACACCGAAAAAACATATCAAATAGAGACAAGTGAATAAAGCTCTGACGAAGGGCTAACGTTCGAAATGTAAGCTTTTTAACTCTTCAGGTGGCCAACTTACAATTTCAACTTAGATGATAAAACCAAATAAAGACAAACCTTACTTCTTTGGGGCTCTAAGTTGATAACTCCAAACTAATGAATAATTGCGATCTCAAAAAAATTGCTGATATGGGATTTTGAGTAGCCCGAATTTGGAAACAGGGCAATACTTTAAAATAACTCTCGACTCACCGAATGCTATAGAAGATGCTTCCATTTGGCCGGATCTGCAGCAGATAGTTCTCCGTTGTAACATCATGAAAGTAAGCTTTCTTAGTCTTTAAGAAGTAAGTGCTCGGTACCCATATCTGCTTATTAATATTACTGCTCAGGGTTAGCAGAGGGTCAGAGGTCAGATGGCCAAAAGCTAATCGCTCGTCTCTCCAATATTGACGCAAGTAGATGTCAATTGTAAACTCCTAGAATTATAACAACAACAGAAACATAATTGGAATTCCTAGATTTTATTTATTGAAGATGATACATATCGGACCGGATATATCGACGAACACAGAACGCGGAGAACCCAAGTGGCCTCTATCTATCGATAGTTTTTTTCACGAATGCAAGCAAGAAAACTGCGTGGTGCCTGAAAAAATTACTTCCCGCAAACAAGATAGACTGAAAAATAACTGAGGGGTCAGTTTCTTGCATCAATAATCAGCGCAGAGCTGTAATGCCAATCATCGTATAGACAATGAAGAAAGGTTATAAATTGTAAAGACCTGAACTTTGTTTATTACTCTTAATAGTCCTCACCATCTTAACTTCTTCCATTGCCCAGATATTGGCCACGTACATGTCGACTCGCACTTCGACTGGGGAACCTAGCGCATTCACGATTAACCCATGGTTAATAAGGAAATTAATGTGTTAGTCACAAAATCACCTAAACAATCTATTGAAAAGATATTCCCCCTTTTTATTCACACACACTAAATCAGTACAGATTGGTTCAAGGTTTTGGATGAGAGTGGCCAAGTCGATGCAGTGTTTATAGACTTTTCAAAGGCCTTTGACCTTGTCTGTCATGACATTCTTTTAGCCAAGCTTTACAAATATGGTGTCCACGGGGACTTGCTCAACTGGTTTAAGCATTATTTGGCAGAACGTCAGCAGCGTGTAGTAGTCGAAGGAGAGGCTTCCGATTGGTTAACCGTAAGCTCTGGTGTCCCTCAGGGTTCTTTGTTGGGACCATTATTCTTCACAATATACATCAATGATTTACCGGGGGTAATTAGTAAGAACAGCTCAATTGCATTATCAGCTGATGATAGCAAAATGTATAGGGTTATTAATACTCAAGAAGATCTGTCCTCTTTTCAAAGTGACATAGATAAAATATCAGATTGGTGTGAGATGAACAAGATGACAATTAATGCTAAGAAATGTAAGGTCATGCGAATAACCAGGAAAAAGACACCCTTAGTTGGGGAGTATAACATTGAGGGTAAACCTTTGGGATGTGTTTATGTTTATAAAGATTTAGGATTGTTTACTGCAAGTGGTCTCTCATGGAATTACCAGCATATAGATAGAGTACCTGCTAAGGCCAATAGGGTTTTAGGGTTGGTAAAAAGGACTTGTAGGGACTTAAATGATGTTGAAACCATGAGAACACTTTATTGTAGCTTGTGAGACCCTTAGTGGAATATTAATGTGAAACTTGGAACCCTTATACTAAACGTAACATTGACAAATTGGAGGCTGTTCAGTGATGAGCTACCAGATGGATCACTAGGTCTGATGATGATTATGGTACTAGACTACCTAAATTGAAATTGTTGCTATTATCTGATAGGAGGTTCACTAGGAATTTTACGTTTTTGTTCAATGTAATCAATGGCCATTATGACATAAACATTTCCAATAAGCTCATATTTTGTAAGGACAGAAACATGGCTTATAATTTGAGGAAAAATGACACACAGGACCTTGTCCCAAATTATAGCAGAACTAACGGTCTCAAATTTAGTTTTTTTAACCGTATCGTTGGTGAATGGAATAGCTTACCTAATCACATTAGAGAATCAGATAGTTTTGAAACTTTTAAAAAGAATGTTTTAAGTTTTATTAAGGATAAGGATAATTAGGGCATCTATTTTTATATTTCTATATAGTTTTGCTATATTAATTTTTTTTTAGTTAGAGGAGGCATCCCTTGTATAGTGCGTCAGCGCTTTTGGTTGTCTCCTTCTCCACAATTTTTCCTTTTATGGTTTTTATTAACCTTAATTGTAATTAATACTAGTTGTTTGTGTATTCTTGTGGAGTGAATTTGTAATAAATAAATAAATAAATAAATAAACAGGAGATCACGATAGCCCGAGCGTCACCCTTAACGTTACAAGTTATAAATATGGATGTAAACAAAGAAGCTTTGGGCTTTAATCCTCAGTTTATCCGGTTAAGCTTGCTGATAATTTGATCTTATTACCTTAAATCAGTAAATCAAACTTTGTTTCCTTTACCAGCAAAAAAGAGCACTGTATTGAGAGCAAAGTGTTACTTTCTTTTACCCTGAAGATGACTAGGGAGGTTGACTTACCCTTCACTCCAGGTCTGATTCTTTTGTCGTAATGTTTCAAAAGAGTTTCCACAATCTTGGTTGAGTTTGCGTAAGCCTTGAACGGCCTGTTATCACTGAAAAAAGAACTAAAACAATATTGAAAGGACTAAATCAGCCTTGCTGCAAGTAATTCTTGGTTAATTTAGAGAATGGGTACGACAAGGTCAAGTGCAATTCTTACCCAGGACACAATGCATAACCTTTGGGTGAGTTTGTATTCCGGATTCTGTATGTAACTTACTATATAGCTTTTGAGTTGTGGCTCAGTAATAGAGCGTTGGATAACGAAATTAGAGGGTTTAGAGTTTGATTTCTCATGCAGAATCAGAATTTTTCTGCCCAACGCTCGCTACAAGACGAATGATTCCTCTACAGAGTTTAGATTTAGCAATTTTCTTCAGAAATCTTGAGGCTACTTCAGCAAAACGAGCAGGAAATGGAGATGGTCCTTCCACCAATCAAATATACGCATTTCTTCGCGTTTTGCGGTCTTTTCCCCCCAGAAAAAGAGAAGCCAAAGCAATACGTGCAAAACTAAACTTTAACGCCTCTTCACTCTAAAAGGAGTTTTTCTCAGTGTTTCATAGTTGAACACAAAAATATGTGTCATATTGTTCGCATTCAAGTGTAAATCGCCTCATTTACAAAATTTAAAAAAGTGCTTCTTGCGTGAACCAAGATATTACACTTTAATTCATCGGTTAGTAAAAACTAGAAATTTACTTTGAGCAACTCCTTCTTGAGCAGGAGACTTCATAGCGGTCATATCTTTCGTTCTAATAGAATGTTCGGTCAAACTAATTAAGTGAAAAGACGCAAAATACAACCTAACAACCCATCAATAAAATCTGTTGGAGGATCGCGACTACCTTAAGGCAATCAGGCTCCTTTTTGTCCTTTAATTGAAATATTTTTTCTTAATTCTCATGACTAGAAGAATGCCCGCTAATATATCCAACAACATGATGTGTAAGAGGCTACAAAAATTAAGATGAGAGACAAACTTTTTAAAACAGGGAGGAGATAAATTACCATTCAACGAGAAGAGTTCAGATTCTGAACCTAGAGTATGAAAACGGTGGGGAGAAAATCAGCCTTTGCATCTCTGAGATTGATTTCATTCGAAAAAAACTGACATTAAGCGAAGCTTCAAGATGTAAGCAATACCACTCATTATTATTCTGCCTGAGACAGTTAACGAGACTGACAACAATTGAATCCTTTTCTGTCTATTGGCAGCCATTTTTTTAAAACAAAAAGTTTTTTCTTTTTTCAACACAGACGGATTCTCAATTTGATGGCTATGTAGCAAAAAAATCAAACCTATTGCCAACAAGATTCTTGAGCAATACTTAAAAATGTTCAATCAAAGAAACTTTTTCCACGGAGCTTACAGTCAGCAGTAAAGACCTTGAGGCTGCCAAACTCAACCGTACTTTTGGGACCTTCCTAAGCTCTCTAGATGCGTTCTTCATAAATGTTAATATGTTAAACAACCCTCAGGCATAAAATTATGCCGTGTTAATTACGACATTGGTTCACCAGTCTGGCTTAAGTACATCAAAATAGGTAAAATGGAGTAGAAAATTTACACGATGAATCAGTTTTATTCTCGTTTCTTTGAAATGACAATGGATATGCTCTATCAATTTTTTCCAGCTTTCTGTCACAGAGGAAAAATTAAAAGAGAACTTCATTGCTTTAAATTCGACCATTTCAACCATAACGTAAGAGAACTTGGAAACATGATAAAGAAACGTGTTCACTTTATTATTCAAAGGCTTAGAGTAGCAGTCTAGTAAAGAGCTAACAGTTTGTTTCGTTATTGTGAAATCGATAACAACTTAAACGATAAGCAACGTATAATGACAAACTTAAGCAACAAAACAAGACTTACCTAGATATGTTAGCGGTGTGCTGTTCACTGGAGACTACAAGAGTGGCCCATACCATCAACACAGAATGAAATCCCTCATGTTTGTTTAACATCCTCCCAGGCTCGGCGCAAGTGATATCACTTCACTGCGCTAAAGGAAAAAAAGACGCAGAGCACAATAAAACACAGAGAAAATGTAACCAAAGTTTGATGGACAGATTATGTCCCCAACGTGACCAGCGGTCATATTTGGTAACTGTTGAAGTACAAGAAAGGAATTGCAGTGAGAGGAGTTCATTTCCCACGTGACGAGTTTGAAATACGGACATGTTTGATGTCGCGTCACGTGAATGAGGTTAATGATGTAAATGAGCTGTATATCAAACTCACTAACTTGCGAGTTGCCAATATGTAATTCTGTACTAGATCGCTTTTCGAACACAAAGACCTTTGTTACGGAAAGTTTATTGAATGCCTCACGTTAAATTTATTTAATACATTAATGAGAAAACAATACAATATAACGTAAAACAAACAAACAAACAAAATGAAAACAAAGGCAAAAAAGAAGTTTGTGGCAGGAAAGAACGCCTCTTTACTGAACCCCACTATATCATAAAGACTTACTGCAGATTCTGAAAATTTAACAGTTTTTAAAGGGACAGTGAGCGAAAGACCACAACATTAAGGACATTATAACAATGCTTTAATTTTTTGTGGAAAGAAATATACAGCAATCAAATAGCAAAGTTTTTGCGGCTTCCCTTCTCAGTTAAATGAATATATAAGCTAAGCGATTTTTATACTAAAAATTGGGCAGTGAATAAGTTTCGCGAAAACAAACTAGGATGGTGCAGAATAATCAACCATGCAGTTAATAAGACTGAAATAAAAATTGCAGTCAAGAAATATATGCGATCAAAATTTGTAAAATTCCCTTCCTACCTTCTGTTTTTTTTGAAAAGAGAAATGATGATCCGATCAACTATTTCTATTTCAAAGACGCAAAGTACTTTTACGTCCATTCAGGAGGAATGATAAATATTTCGAAACTCATATTTCTGTGCACATCCAACTTGGTAGAAACCTCTTCTACATAGACGAAAATACTTCTTAAAAAAATAAAATGTTTTTTGGGGTGTGTGTTTTTCTCCTTTTGATTGTCCGACAAAGAAAGCCAGAAACACAAAAAACAGTACATAGGAAGGCGGAAAAAAAGGGAATGGATAGTAAGCGAAGGATCAGAATTTGCAAAATTAAAATAGACAAATGTCTGTCCACATTGTTTCCACAAACATTTGTAATCTACACCAGGCTATTTCCAGGCATCAATCAAACTCAGCGCTAAGATCTATAACTGTAGAGGTAATAAACAACAACAATTTCTTACCGCGACTCAGTCGACTCTCAGGATAACCTTTGCCAAAAAATAAAAATGCATCAACTGGCCATCCCCCTCCATTCAATCGCTATTTGAATTGACAGAGTCCCGCGTAGAAGTTTGATTAGATCCAATGATCTCTGCAGGCGATAGACAATTTCTACCACGCGAACATAAAGTCGCCTACCAGTAAAAGAGTGTTTACCTTGATTTGCAAAACATTTGTGTTTGTGTCACGAATAGCCAAGCAACATTCCCACTAAAAACTAAAAATTTTGTTTTTTAATCTTTTTCTCGAAGAATTTTGGACCACGTATGCTAATCGCATAAAGGGAGAGTTAGAGCACAGTCGCTCACGATAGCATCAATAATGTATAGTCTGGAGTAGACTAGCGTCAAAGTGCCTTTCAATTTGATGTTCTAACAAAATTTCCCATTAAAGACAAGTGTGTGGTAGATAAACTCTTACTACCAGAGACTTCTAAAATGGACGATATGGTGCAATTTCAAAAGATCACGTAAATAACAAACTACCCCCTGAGACTCCCCGCTGGTATATGAGCCAAAGTCGTATTACTACTACTGTTTTCGCTATAGAATCCTCTTATATTTGAAAACAGTGGTAGGGACCATTATCACTACGAGCTTCTATTAGAATATGAGGAAATTTAGTCACTACATCAAAGACTTCCCACCAGCTTTTTTCTTCACTTCTAAAAACATCCAGTGGAGCAGGAGAACCTTAAATGAAGGCACGTTCGAAATATTAATTTTTTTTCCATAGGGGTAATTTTTTAGGAAAAGTAATTTCGGAGCATTGTGCTAACGTTAATGAGATCTATATTGTTATGAAACAGGTACAGTTGCTATTGATTGCTCTAGTAGACTGCTCCTCAAATGGAACCTTAAAATCAATAATATTAAATTTCAAACCACACAGTATCTAACAACTATACAAGCATCTAAGGCATATTTTGTCACCCAACAAAGTTTTCTTTATTGCGCGCGTTGTTTCAGGCGAGAATGTGTTTTCTTAACTCGGAACAATTATCGATATTCGTGCGCTGAAAGCATTGTTTTTGCTCCAAGTCTTAGAACAACTTAGTCGTTTTACTCCAATGGTATAGGTTGCGCGGAAATTGGCACATGGCTTTTCCTACCTCAAGGATAACATTTCCTTTCGATGACTTTTCAATATCACCAGCCATTTTGATAAATGTATTATTTATATAAAATACGATTCCAAGTAAGAAGAACAGAACAATGAAGCTTTCTTTTAAATTTATTGCATGCAGTATTCGTGCGAAACAAGTTCATATCCTTTTGATCTTAGCGCCGCACTTGAAATGAAATTTTGAAATTCCTGATATATGAAGATGTCCATGTTAGTTAACGTATCTACAAACAATGGTTGCAAATGATTAGTGATACCGAAAAACCCAGACAAGAGGCGAGGGCTTGCTTTCGATTGATCGAAAACAAATTTATTTCGTTTTTGAGCATCAGATTATTCAGATTTAGGTTTCAACCTGATCAGAAAACGTCGGGAACTTTAGCATCGCAGCCGAGAATAACTATCATGAGCGAAAAAACTCCTTAGCATAATCGATCTTATCTTCATCAGAGCTAAGAGGAAGATGGAAAAAAAAATTCTCAGGAGTCTTTGACTTGTGCTAAAACATAGCTTGCTTCATTTTTCCTCAAATCAGATGTGTTTTCAAAATCCAGTCTCCTTCGTGAAAATGTTCACAATTTTAACGATTGTTTCTGCAAGAAAATCATTATTTGGAGCAAATCAAAGCCAAAGTTGTTAGTGTCACTCAGTCTGGCTCCCTTGTTATTGTGTATATCAATAATTAAAGATAAAAATTAACCTTCAGCATTCCAAAAACAAAAAACCAAAGTAATTTTTACATCCTTTTACTTACAAAATATTCAAAATTTAAAACTTTGGTTAGAAAAGAGTGACTCCTTTATTCTTTCAAAAATAACAATTAATAAAATCTGTTGTACTGTTGTACTCCAAGCAATTTTTCATCATAGATCATTTTGCTACCTATGCCTATCAAAAAATCCTCGAGACATTGCACATTGTGATATGCGTTACGTGATACCCTACGGTGCTGCGGGCATAAAACATTAAGCTCGTGTATTTTCATTAAAGCGAAGTCAATTTGCATCGCCTAATACTGTACCTCAATCGAAAAGAAGAATCTTTGATGGTTTTGCACAGAAAATCAACCTCAACACCCTAAATATATGTTAGAAAACGTACCAGAGAACTAATTCTTCAAAACTTTTACTAACCTTTAACCAATCAACCAGAATTCGAGGCAGGTTTTTTGGCCATATTCCATAAATCGGTACCAATGCAGTGTGTTTGAAGTGTAAACGTAATGCTTTTTTCTACCTGTGTTTCATTTGTGTTTTAATTAACCGCACACTGAACTCTCTGTTACTGAAGGATGAGCACTGTTTTTCGAACCACCGGGCACGATAGCATCGCAGTTCTCAAAGATAGATACGGTTTCGACATCTCTAATTATTTTGATTCACTAACGCGGGTGATTAAGTAACAGTCCTATCATCGTATTATGCAAATGACGTTAAGATTACACGGCTTCATAAAAGTCTGTTGAGAAATGTCTCAAAAGAATTACACTAAGAAAGCAAATTGCGACAGTTTTTCATGGTGTCTGCACTTTAATTAATTTTACTGTAGCTTTCAATGTCTCGTAGTAACCTACACGTAATACAGTAAAATATATAGAAACAAAGAAAAAGGACACTGACACTCAAGAGAGAGTAACGCCATCAGAACAGAAGCTGAATTTCGAGAAATAATTTTCGCAAATAAATCTAAAAATTCATGAGGCGATGTTGACAGTTTTCGCTAGTCCATTGCTAAGGGCTTTCCTGCATAATTAAGCTCAAAACAAACACGGCATTGAAGGTGTATTTTTAATAACTTTCATCTAAAGAGCTTTTTATCACAGGACCTTCGTAACTGTGTGAAAGGAAGCTGGTGGCGGCTAATTGAAGTATCTCAATACACATTGCAGCGACCAAGAATTTAACAATTACAAGACCAAATATTAAATTCAATTATAAAATTCCAAGTTACCTGTTATGGATTCTTGCAAACTCTCTTTTAAAATAACAATATAGTAGGCTTTCCATCTTTAAACATTTACTCGTAATAGAAAGATTAAAAATTCAGATTGCCAAATGTACTCTACGGAGATAGGATATCAGGTCTACGATTTTTCTCATTATTTTTTTCCTAATTACACGGCAAACTTTCAACAGTGATCGCAGTATTCTCTAATTGTTCTTTTGCATTCGAAACCAAAACAAACAGATGTAACACAGCTTTATTAAACGTATAAGTGCAAAACAACTTACGAAAACATTTTTGACTCTCAAGGGTGCGCAACCCATCCACATTATTAATAATTATTAATATGTTAAGCGCATTCACACGAAAAAAGGAATTGACCATCTTATACGTTCTTCCAAAACAATCTCCCTACTTTTTAGAATAAATCTGTCATATCATTTTATCTACAAGTGTAAGTTCTTCATATTCTTCCATTTATTGTGCCGAAGGAAATTTGTCCCAGACGACTTCATATACTGCTTTTAGCAATATCAATTTACAGCAAGACTAATTCAATTTACGTTTCAAATTGTATAACCGAGACTGCAAAGTCTAAAGGTGTATTCAATTCATACTATAAAACAAGGAACGTATACGTAATGGAACAGAAGGCACTGCTTTTGATTTTTTCTCCATTTTTCTTTCCGTCTTTTTTCATTTATCGTTACTCCTTTAAAGTGCTTTCTTACTGGCAAGCCTTGTACTTTTCCATGAAAAATAGGTTTGATTGAACAACTGACCGACGGGAATCAACTCTTGTACCCACCTGGTAACTTACATTGTTATTTACATATTTATTGGGATGAAGTTGAATGCAAACTCTATGAAGTATATTTGTTTTTAACTATTTGATTTCGAGTTAGCTTTTTAATATTTTTTATTTCATTGGTTACCATTATGTTTGATGAACAGAGGTTTTCGTGAAATTAGAGAGAAATGATGATAGCACGGTTGGACTCTCCTTCATTTTTTAAATGCACATCATCATCAAAACTAGACATTTCAGTGTCGCCACAGGACAGAAAACTATCCTTTACCTTGGAATCGCAAGGATACGTTAGTTAAACAAAACGAATTTAATGTTGAAAAAGACGATGTCACAAACCGTGACTAGGCTCTTTTGCCAGCAATACAGAGGCGTTTCTGCAATTCCATGCACGCTCTCACCAACTCTACGCTGTTTTTTTTCCCAATACCTTATCTGAATTTTTATTTTGCTTTATCCCCGGACCTAAGCAATGCTTAGGGTTTAACCAAAGCATTGGGCCAAATAGTAATTGGTTGATACTGAATACGCAAATACGCAAAGCACTTAAGACCAGGCTGGTTAATCTTCAGAATGTCCTCAAGCTTTTCTTTTCTTTTCTTTACTCTCAAGACTAAGTCAAATGTTGACTTCCGATGCTAAATTTGCTTTTATTTTTGAAAGTTGATTTCATCCCTCCTTTGTATTATCTTTGTGCCACTTTTTTACTGCTGTTCTAACAGTTGTTGTGGTTAACTTAATTTGGTGTGACGAAGATAATTAAATGGATCGATAATTCAACGATGTTGCAAAAAGAATAAAATATATAGAATCGAGAAGTGTTGAAAAAAGGCTTCCCGATATGAACTTGAATTTGCTACCCCAGGTGAAAAACAGTCGCACCCATAATAACTGAAGAACGCATATGAAATAGGTAAATAGCCACGGTTGCATATTATGCCAGAAAACGAAACATCCAATATCATTGACATAAATTTACTGTTTGGATTCAGTTAGAGTCGACGAGCCTTAAAGTCCATTACGGAACCTACTGAGTGACAACACGTAAACCACGATCAGATTAGAAACTATTTTTTTTTAAAAAATATCTGAATCGAAGACTGTCTGATGATATTCATTATACATACAAATCAGCATAGGGAACATTCTTATGTGCAACCCGTGTCATCTCTAAAAAAAATTTATAGCAGGAAAAATTCCTTAAAAATAATCACCCCGATTCTGGTGGCTTTTGGTATTTCATAGCTAAGCAAGCACAGTCTCGGGAGAAAACATTGATGAACGATACGAGTTTTCCATTAACCCAGCTGAACAGCAAGAAATTAAAAGAAAATAAATCTGCAAAACAGAAGCTTGGCTCGACGTCTTTCATTACACGCACTTAAGTCGTATTTACCCCTATTGCAACTTAACTAATAGCGCTAAAAGATATCTTTTGTGGATGTTATTTACATCATTGTAATCATTGGAGAAGTTTCAAAGATCTGAACTATTTGAAAGTTAATTTTCTTACCAACTTAAAAAAAGGGAGCAAATATTCTCCACTATTTTTCGGTCTTTAGTACCTTTGCAATATTTTCCCTTAGCGTCATCGATAAAACGTAAAGAATTTAATATGAGCTATATTTACCTTTTCCTTTGTGCTATGGTTGTGCTATGGTTTTAATCCTAAATTAGAATTTTTGATGATTTCATATTGCCAGCTGAGAAGGTAATCTACAGTTCAAGTACTACAGAACTCTCTCTTAAATGTTTCTTTAGTTCCCTTTGCATGACCAATTGCATCCGTCATATAGGTATCTGAGCTTTCAAATATCTTGGGTCAGTTTTTCCTGAATTATAATATTCTTTTAAAAATAAGCTACAAGGAACATTGAAAATGTAATATGACAGATTAATTCCAAATTATAAAGCGTTGGTGTTTCGCCGACGAAATTGCTTCGGGCAATAAATTTCAGTTTGTGCAATTTTCAGCAGGTTTTGATGCATACATCAAATCGATAACACAGTTCAAGGACAAACAATAATGTTAATCTAAGAGATAATATGATGCAACCATGACAACAAGGCTCTATTTTATTCGAAAATCTAAGATTACGGCCATAATTTATCGTTATGGTAAATTACGGCAAAGTTAGTAGTTTTATGACCAAAAAATACCAGAGAGGATAAAAGATTATAAAAATTTACGTACAACTATCATCCATGGAAGGCCTTGCGAAAGTAATTAAAATCATCCATGAATAGTCTTGCGAAAATAATTAAAATAAAATAATAATTTTATGCTTGCTTTTTCTTAGAGAAAAATACTGCGAATAACCAACTTTTTTAAAGGTTAAATTCTCAAAATGAATCAGTACCTTTCGACGCAACCCGAATCGAATGAAATTTTCAGAGCACGTCGCCGTCATCTGATGTTAATACAATGTAGCAAAGGAGACACTGAAACTCTCAATAACGAAGAGAATTGTTAAAGTAAGAGCACTCTTCTTTCTTCTATCAGAGAAAGGCATTAGTGGGAACAAGATGAAGGCCATTTTAACCTTTTCTCTTCTTTCAGACCTGCCTGCTCCCTAATCAAGCTCATTACGTAATTCATATGAGTCATTTCGCGAAACTTCCCTTTTTCCTTAAGTCTCTCTTTTTCTCTCCTAATCAAAGTTGAGATAACAATTTAACGCTAACTTACATGCTTCCATCAGATTCAAAATCAACTAAGTAGTCACACACATTTTGATGCTTCCATCTCATTTACAATCGATTTAATCGTCACTCAATTTGTAAAGGAAACGGACTGAATAAAACACTTAGCCTAAACATCGAAAACATCTTCAGCAATGGTGAAGTCTGTTTACCAGTGGCCCATCAGGCCGGTGCTTAACTCCGGTTTCTGTAGCATGAGGCGACTAGGAGTATTTCTACTCCCCCCTGGATGGGATGCTAGTCCATCGCAGGGTTACCCCTCAGCATTAAATTTGCTGGTACCCATTTATACACCTGGGTGAAGAAAGGTACTGTGAGATTAAAGTGTCATGCCTTAGAACACAACGCAATATCCCCGGCCGGGGCTCGAACCCGGACCACTCGATCCGGAGTCGAGCGCACCAACCATGAGGCCACCGCGCCTCCACGCATTTTGATGCTTCCATCTCATTTACAATCGATTTAATCGCCACTCAAATTTGTAAAGGAAACGGACTGAATGAAACACTTAGCCTAAACATTAAAACATCTCCAGCAATGGTCGGATTTAAATACTTTTCAAACAGCAAGCTATTTAAGGAGAACTGAGCTTGACGCTTCATATCACGATTACGTAATGAGTAAGGGACAGAAATGTGTACGAGTTAAACCATTTGACCGAGAATTCATTTCCTGTAGTTCGATTCTCGTGCAATAGCAAAACTAAGAAAACATTCAATCTGTGAGCCTATGTGCACGAGCCTGGGTCGATTTGTACCCAGGTCGAATCACCGCAAAGAGTACTAAAAATATAAATTTCACACAGACCTGAATTTCCAGACTGTAGTCAAGGATGTGGCTTGCTTCGAGACCGGCACAGGCCTACTTTTCTATAGACTAAATAAAACACAGTGAACATGGGCAATAGATATGACATGAGAAAGGAAAACAATGCAAAGTCGAGTAGGTCGAAAAAGTAGTAAATCAAAAAGTTAATATCAAACCTGTTTATCTGAGTACAAACGGCCGGGTTGGCCTTTGGGACAGTTTTTGCATGAGAGCATTTCAACAAACCTCCACCCTTCCTGCCGCGTCATCCAGGGTCTCTACAAGGGTTACCCGGCAATGACGGCTGACTCGGCTCAACAATTGTTTTTTTACGAAAGCGCTTCTAAACATTTGATTGCTAAAGAATTACTCTTAAAGCTGATTCCACTCGGCTTAAGTAGTAACCCGAGGTCGTGTAAAGAGATTCTGAAGTAAGTCTCCTTTCTCCGTGTATTGTTATCGTCATCAGCCATCAAAAATGTGTTTGATCCCACGAACCTTGCATTTTACGAGACGATCGATCATAATCATTTAGTAAATTCAGAGCAAAATACTTTTTAATTGAGAAAAAAAAAATTGCTGACGATCGAGCCAAGTGGTAATGTAAAACAAAATCTCAGGATTCTCTCAGTTTCAGGTTAAAAATTAAAATTGATATGGACTAGGAGGTTTTTAAATAAATAATAAGAAATAAACGGGAATAATTTTCACGCGAAATCAAGGAGCAAAATTACATACGATTTCTAGTTATGAAATTCTACACGTACACTAAATAAAAATATTACACACACTTAACCGCAGGGAACTGCACAGTTTAACATATTTAGTATGATTAAAATGTAGAACAAGTGATATTTCTGTCCTGGACTAGATTTGCGATTGTTACCCATGATTTCGTATTTGGGGAAGCCGAATATTTCGCGGGTGTCCCTTCTAGCTATTTGCAACATAAGGAATTGCAAAATAATTTACGTTTTCCTTGTGTAAACTACTTTTGATAGCGGTGTTGCCGGTGTCTAATACGTTAGTGGAGGGTTTATTCTATTGCATAATTCTGCTCATCATGATTTGCATACCTTGTGCATGAGGTTTGCGGGATTCCGTACTGTGACAGGAGTACACAAACTTCTGCCGAAAGAAAACAAGCCGGTTCATTAGAGAAACGTCATCAAAGAGAAAAGAAAGAGAAAAAATTCAGACAAGTAAGCAAAGTAATAACATTTTCCTCATTTTTGAAACTATGTTGTTGTAAAGCAATTGCTACGAATCAAATGTGTTCATTTTTTCATTAAATCGTTAATCGGCAGCCTCTGGCGTTTTGTATTTACACTCGGTGAAGTTGGATACGAGGATGGATTTGTACATGCAAACTACCCTTAAGCTAACACACTACGTTGAGAATAAGGTAAAATAAAAGTATCTCTGAATTGTTATCTTCAGATAAACCCAAACAACTTACCATTTGAATATTAAATCCACAAGGCGCAAGTGACAAAAAAGAAAAGCGACGCGAAAGTAAACCCGGGTTGTAAATGACTTCCTGATGTAACAGTTTATATCCTTGTTAGCAAGATTCTCGGGCTTACCCGCGGTCTGAGTTGAGGTATGAAGAAAAACCGTGACAGAGCTTTTCCTTTGTCTTCCTACGAAGACGTCGCTGTAGCTTCGGTAGCATTACTCTATCCCGAATAAAGCGAGAAAATCCGCACGTCGCACCGAATCCGTGAAATCCAAATCCTTCAGAGCAGTAGAATAAACTGTTCTTCAAAGATACTAAAGGTACATTTAGCAACACGAGATCAAAATTGCAATGACATACACAGGTCTTTTTGTTTTTAATTATTTGACCCGTATTTCGAGAAATATTACATTTAACATTAATGTCCAGCGGGGAGTAAAATGGTTGACTGTCACCGACTTGCTGACTGAAAGTGGATATGTACGGCAGGTGCAAAAGGTGAACTTCATGAAATCTTTACTCGAATTCACCTGAAGCCAAAATATTCAGTGCGAACGCTTCCATCAGTTTCAAAACGCGAGTTACAATGTTTTTGGCGCGAACTACCGGTTGCTTGCCTCAATAACTCTCAAGCAAACGAAGAAGAAATATTTTGCGGTCCAAGTAGCGGTTGATCATACTGTGAAAGATAACAAAAAACGGTTAGGGAAAAGGGCTTCTTCAATTTCTTTTTCTGCGACGTCTTTCGTAAGATCAAATTGGCCAATCAGCACCTGATTGGATGCCGAGTTGAACTTGATCGTCACTAAGAAACGGCCGGAGGGGATTCTGGATCACTACCTAAAAGAACGACGTGTACCAAGGTTTCATTTTGTCCCCAGCCGGTATGACGTCTGATCCCGTACAAAAAGCCTCTCAATAGTATCCAAGTCCTATCTAGTAACTCCGAAGATCTGCTGAGATCACTGGCTCTTCATCTCTCGCCTGCTTAAGAAAAAAAAGAAAAACTTAAAAAATATCTATCTTCAACAACTATTCATTCTACTATAGATTATTTCATGGCTTGTCAACGCGTTCTTTATTCTATCTGTTGTCTACATTTATCTGTCTTGCATTGCTTGTGAGAGAAGCTAAGCTTACAAACTGTAATTGTTCTTATTAGGTATCCTTATCATTTGTATATATATTTTTGTTTTCTTTACCAACTGCTATAAATTGTAGTAATATTACAAACACCAAACTTGCACATATTTCACTGATGTAAACACATTTTATGCAGTCTGTCGCTTCGCGAAAGCAATCTAGACCAATTCAAAAGCATTTGGTAAAGTCTGAATGACGAGATTTAAGGATTAGAGTAAACGCTGTCCCAAAACATCACTTCATAAGCTTACAGTAGACGAACTGCACGTTTGACATCACTGTAATGAACTTCCTTGAACGTGCCTTTATCGGTCTCTGCATTATAAGCCTCGATCACCTGTACAGCCCCGTCGTCTAGATCCCCACTATCAAAGAATCGAAGGAACTCCAAGTCTTCTTCTTTCATTTGGTAGTTCCTTTTCAGAGCATCTGCGAGACGCGAACACGTCCGTCCAAACGCGGGGAAATTCACTGCTATAGCTGCTGTGATCTGAGGAGCTTCACCATAAAGAGCAAGACGACACAGGTACGACGGATAAGCTTGCGCTTCGGCCCGACGCTCGTAACTTTCCAGATGTGAATCTGAAAGCTTAATAGCTTTTGCCATGCTGAGCAGCTTGTCGAGAGCTATCTTCTCGCCCGTCAAAAAGTACTGGAAATACTCTCGGATGATCTCGTTGGTGTTGAACCTGGCTACTAGGTGCTCCATGCTTCGAGTATCAGAGGCTATTATGTGATACTGTTCGCAGAGAAGTCGTTCCACAACTGCGAGAGGGAGTGTTCCAGAGCTTGCTTCCTGGACGACAGCATGGCAGGCTAGCTTTTTATCAGTATCGACTGAGAATGACTCGTTTCTTAAAGAGGCTAGAATTCCTTGGGCAGATTTCCTGGCTGCCATTGATGGCGAAATGGAATACGATTTGCACTCTTATGCCCTACTACTGAAAGTCTCCTACAAAAAAAAAACAAAATCGAACTTTCAATTCCGCACTCACTTGAATCTACCCGTCAAATTGGCTCATCTCTTGACAATGATACATCGAGTTATGGCTTCCTCCAAAGCTAGATATTTTCCTAGCACGGTAAGTTGCGGGCTGGAAAATTACTATTTGATATCACAAGTCTGAACATTGTAAAGCTAATGTTTTTTTCGGTGGAGCAGTCACCTTTTAAAAACGAGAAAACAACTATTGAATATGAAGCGTGGCGTTACAGTCACAATTTAGAGTCACATTCAAATCACATATCCACAGTCACGCATAAGGAGTCTAGTTACCATGGGATTAGAATAAGGGTCGTTTTAAAAAATTATCTCTATTGAATTCATCATGTAAAGCATTTAAAATCTTGTTTTTGGAGATACAGCATTTTGAGCGATTTGTATCCAAAAGCCAAGTGTACTTAAGATTCGCTCCGACGATGGGCTAACGCTCGAAACGTCAGCTTTTGTAATCGTTACGGTGTACTCAAGATTGTTATTGCGTGTGTCGTAGTGCGTGACACAACTTTCCTGAATGAGCTTAGCATAATCATATATAATTATAATACACCTTGGTGATTTATCAGTAGTCACAAATGAATTCAATAAGGACCGCTTTTAATACTCGAACTTTGAGAAAATGCAAAGTGGGAAAAGTAAGGAAACTAAAAACGGCTACACGGCCAAAAATGAGGCGAAAAAATAAAACCAATACGATGCGTGAGAACAAACTCTACATCCAGATAGGTTTCTTTTAGTTCAAAACAAACAGATTTTTGGATTGAAAATGCGACCGTTCTTCCTCACACAACCCTTACGTTTCACCTATTGAACAACATAAACATTATTTACGCATTTACAGAGGCTTATTATGCGAGCTTTCGCTACCCCTGCGACTGATGAGATCTTTTGGATTTATTATATTGGCCACACCTGAGCGCCGAAATTTCGCAAGTTCCGAGTCAAATCAATCGTTAAGAACAAGTGATTTTTAGCTTGGGTGCTCCCTAACGAAATTACGAACGAAGCAGAGACTATAAATAGATATTAGTATGATCAATGGATAGAAATTAGCAGGTAAAATTACGTTAACTTTACTTTCGTTACTTGGGAGGCATATGCAAGATCAGTCCACGGTGCGGTCATGTAGAGTCAGCGGTAAAACAATAAATCTATTTAGATTCATATATTTTATATGACGAATACTTACCGCCTAACAAACAAAACGTTCAGTCGAACCTGTATTAAGCGACACTGTATTTAGCGGCTAACCTGTATTCAGCGGCCAGTTGTCGAAGTTCCGAATTCATTTTCCATTAAACACTAATTTTCACCTTAATTAAGAGGTCACTTCTATTTCACCCTTTACATGACCTTAACGCCCTGTTGGTAGTGTCTTCCACCTGTATTGAGGGGTCATTCAACGCAGAACCACTCAAATAAAACTAAGTACAAGCTTTTAAGCATGTTTAATCCACGTTCATCTCCCAAAATCAATGCTTAGTTGTATCAGAGTTAATAGTTGTATCTATTAACTCTGGTTGTATTTTAATTATTGTAACGTTAAGTGGTCAATTGTGGGGGTGCGGTGGCCTCATGTCGGTGCGCTCGACTCCGGATCGAGTGGTCCGGGTTCGAGCCCCGGCCGGGACATTGTGTTGTGTTCCTAGGCAAGACACTTTACTCTCACAGTGCCTCTCTTCACCCAGGTGTATAAATAGGTACCGGCAATTTAATGCTGGGGGTAACCCTGCGATGGACTGGCGTCCCATCCAGGGGGAGTAGAAATACTCCTAGTCGCTTCATACTACAGAAACCGGAGTTAAGCACCGGCCTAATGGGCCACTAGGCTCATAAACAGACTCTACCTTTACCTAAGTGGTTAATTATGGCATAAAATGGCGCTTCTTTATTGTCTTTTACAACACCTCTTTTCTACAAGACCTTTATTAAGTGGTCAACCTATATCTAGCACTCACCTCGCCATTCTATGTGGGTGACTGTTTAATACAAGTTCGACTGAATAAAAATCCAAAAGGTTATCCGCTCACCTTACCACTCTTCATTTCCAATTACAGGCGCGTACAACGCAAATTATTCGTAATAGCGAAGAAACTGTGAAATGTTAAGCAGGCAACCGTGGACGATAATCCTACTCTTGTACGTTGGATCAGCAGTGATCTAATCGCCCAAAATAACGAAAATAAATATAGAGGCAAGACCGATACCACGTAGATAAGTTTTAAAACGGAGCACTATATTTCGGCTGGCCAAACCAGACTTCTTCAGGTGCAGTGGGACTTGACATAGAATTAAGGTGGTACTTAGAAATTAGTTGTACGTATTTCCGCTATTACATCATACAGCTATCTAAGTACCACCTTAATTCTATGTCAGTTCCCATTGCACCTGAAGAAGGCTGGTTTGGCCAGCCGAAATATAGTGCTCCGTTTTAAAACTTATCTACGTTGTATCGGTCTTGCCTTTATATTTATACACTTAATAGCCCATTTCCGAATTGCCTTTAGCCTCTTTTTCAAAGCGAGTCCTGGTGCTTATCCTTTGGTATGGTAATAAGTTTTCATTCACATGCAAATTAAACTCATTTTCATACGTTTGGTTGAGCACCAGGCCTCGTTTTGAAAAAGAGGCCAAAAGTAATTCGGAAATGGCCTATAGGACAAAGGGATAGGGCAAAGCAAATTGTTTTCATTTCCCGAAATTTTCCTCTCTATTGAGGGAAAAATGATTTTTAAGTTAACAACCAAATGGGTCGGACCAGTTATTAATTTTATTGAATTACGGAAAACAAGGTCAATACATTAAGAGAGTGTTCGACGATTTTATTGGCGTTGTAAAGCAAAAGCTTGATTTTAAGACGAACGAGGTACGATCGGTTCAAACTGTGGGTAACCACTAGAAAGGTTCTAGAGTCATTGGTTTTTGTCAAAAAAATAATCTCCGATGTGTTGAACAAATTTGCTGATGAATTCTCTTATTCAAACAGTTTTTTGTTTCCTTTACGTTAGCCTTAAAGAACGATCCATTTCTCCATATACTTTATTGGCAGCATGGCGGAAGGATGAGTTCACCAGCAAATTTGACAAAAGATCGACAGCCTGAAAGAGAGAATGGAAACGTAAAGCTGATTTCTTACGTTTTTGTCTGGTCATTTGTCTGGATGTTTTGAGATTGCTATATTCATTAACTCTCTATTTAGTGCTCGAGAGTGAAGTATTTTCTTATTTGTCACGATTTAACTTAGTCAGTGCACCGTTCGATGCATGGCTTTTCTTGGCCCTACTTGGGCCAACTTGATGGGCATTAATACGGGGATTTTACAGCAACTATCTCAATAATAGCATCCTGCAGGCCGGGCGTATGGGTAATAGTTGAGTAAGTATTGTTCTATATGATTATCTAGCTGTCATTTCTCCTCCCTCTCTCACAACCCTGCAACAATGAAACTTTTGTGGGATATTTGCTTCCTTGTTTAGTCACACATCGTTCCTGAATACCCGTTTGGGGAATTAGTGAATTGAGAGTAAAACGATTGATACTTTATCCAATAGTGGGTAAATACGATTCCATGTCTTTTGGTTATGGCAAGTTCCCTGATTGCATGACACCAACAGAGGAAGGGGAGAGAGGAGGAAGGGGAGAGAGGGAAAGAGGAGAGAGGAGAAGGGAGGGGAGAGAGGGAAAGGAAGGGGCAGAGAGGGGGAGGAAGGGAGCAGAAAGGGGAAGAGTGGGGAGAGAGGGGAAGGGAGGGGGAGAGAGGGGAAGAGAGGGGAGAGAGGGGAAGGAAAGAGGCAGCGAGGGGAATAGAGGGGAGAGAGAGCAAGAGAGGGGAGAGAGGAGAAGGGAGGGGAAAGAGGGCAAGAGAGGAGAGAGAGGGAAAGAGAGGGGAGAGAGGAGGAGGGACAGAGAGGGGAAGAGAGGGGAGAGAGGGGAAGGGAGGGGGAGAGAGGGGAAGACAGGGGAAGTGAGGAGAAGAGAGGGGAGAGAGGGAAAGGAAGGGGATAGAGAGGGCAAGAGAGGGGAGAGAGGGCAGAAGAGGGGAAGGGAGGGGAGAGAGGGCAAGAGAGGGGACAAAGGGAAAGGAAGGGGAAGAGAGGGCAAGAGAAGGGAGAGAGGGGAAGGGAGGGGAGAGAGAGGGCAAGAGAGGGGAGAGAGGGGAAGGGAGGGCAGAGAGGGGAAGAGAGGAGAGAGAGAGGCAGAGAAGGAAAGGAAGGAGGCAGAGAGGGCAAGAGAGGGGAGAGAGGAGAAAGGAGGGAAGAGAGTGCATGAGAGGGGAGAGAGGGAAGGGAGGGGGAGAGAGGGGAAGAGAGGGGAGAGAGGAGAAGGGAGGGGCAGAGAAGGGAAGAGAGGGAAGAGAGGGGAAGAGAGGGGCAGAGAAGGAAAGGATTCAAAAAAAGTTCTACAGTCAAGGTACCTCATCAATGGAGAACAGGCAGTTTTCATTGCTATCATTACGCAAGAAAGATAGCATAGCGTTCGTCAGTGGCAGTTTCTGAAGAGCATCTATAAAGTCTAACAAATTTTGACATTGTAAGTATCTGATAGAATTGTTCAAGGGGGATTTTGACACGTTGTTTCGAGAACATTATTCTCTTAAGTACTAATTACATAGTTTCAAAAAAACAATCGAACTACAGTCAAACCTGTATTAACAGGTCACCCACAGGGAATGGGGGAGTGACCATTCCCCACAGGGAATGGGGGAGTACAGGTTGACTAGCAAATGACTTGCGTGATGTTCGTTCGTATTATCTGTCTTAACAGTCAGAGGAAGACATCAGTTTGGGGAGATAACCACGGAATAGTCTGATTTGAGAGAATATTCTTAGTTTTATCTGAGTGGTTCCACTTTCAGTGACGGTTCAATACACAAACAGAACACAAACTGTCCGCGTTGCGACTTAGTCAAAGGTGACCATAACTGCTAAATAGAGGTGACCACTTAAGGGGAAAATATTTGGGGCTTTGACAAACGACTGCCAATTACAGGACGTTCGCTTAAAAAGGGCGCTGCTTACTTTAGCTCGACAGTATATGGTAGTGCTGTTATCCATTTGCTAGTTTGTGAAACATTCAATCAGATCTTTGGTCAAGAAATATGGCTGATTCTGATGATAAACTAGATTGATAAGGAGCAAAATATTTTGATCGTGAAGAGGAACTTTCTCTTCGAGTTTGAGGATAGTTAAATGTAGCACGACTGGTCAACCGATTACACTTGAAAAAGTTGATATACAAATTAAACCATAAAAAATTAAAAATCAATATAAAACAAGAAACTACGACCAATTTAAAACGGTTCATCTCAATCAAACACACTTCTAGATTAAGGTAATAATTAATGTCCTCCTAATATTTGTGTCAAATATAGGACACGTTCCTCATCAATGGAAATTTCACTCGAAATTTTCTGGAATTTTTCTTGGTATGTGGATAACGCCTTCTTTGTGTTAAGAAACTCTGACAAGTGAATAGCAGTGATCGGCCGGGAAATATTGATGACAAAGCAAAGAGTAACAGTTAGAGACTGCCTTCTCTGAGAATCTTTGAAAAGATGGTCACTTATTTATAACCTCAAGGCTGGGTTATAACAATTTTACCTGTCCGTGTTAAGTTCTTGTTATTTCTAGAGTAGTCGGTGGCTTTGTGGAATCGTCCTTGTCGGAGTAAAGAACCCAAGACCTGTAAAACGACATTTACGCATACTGCTTCTGTAAAATATTTCATCAATGTCAAATACTTCAAAGGATAACGATGCAGAAAAAGGAATGAATGTCAAAGTGATCTCCGTAGTAATGAACACTACTTGAGTAGTAAAAAATTCAGACCTGTGCAGGATTTCAGCCCGTGACCTCTAGCAACTGAGCTAACAAGACAATTGGGAGCTGTAGAGTAAGAGCAGCAGGATTAAAAAAAAATCAATCGATGAAAATGTGAGACAAAAATACGACTTGATTGATTTAATAATCTTTGTAGTTTTTAGCACACCTCACCGTTTTCCAACCTGGTTGTATTGTTGTTCGCTTAAACCACCTCTCCACCCTGAATTTGATCTACTTGTGTAACACATACTTCTTAATTAACCTTCCCTTCCCCCCCCCCGAATTTGACCCACTTGTGTATCACACATTACTTAACCTTTCCTTCCCCCCTGAATTTAATCCACTTGCGTATCACAGGTTACTTAACCTTCCCCCCCTGAATATGATCCGCTTGTTTATCACACATTACTTAACCTTCCCTTCCCCCCTTATTTTGATCCATTTACGTATCACACATTACTTAACCTATCCTTCCCCCCTTAGTGATCAACTACGGCTTATTTCAATACTGTTTGGGAGGCAAGGGATGGGAAGTGTGGTGTAAAAGCGATTGCGAATGATGCAGTTCCCCACAGTTTGCCATACTCCAAGATTAAATGTTGAACTTGCTTTTATAGGATATCAGAACTAACGATCTGTGGTGTCTAATCTTTCAAAAGAACAACTAAGCGAGGAAAATGTAAATGAGTAAAACGATGTAAACGCTCTGGCATCTAATGAGAAATTTACTGTGACATGGATAGCTCAAGCACGCTCTGAAAAACCAGACTCCCAAATTGAGTTGACAATGGAAACTGCAAACCATTAAGAGTTTTCGTTAAAATGACGTTTCAAGCATTAGTCCTTAGTCAGCCTGAACTGAAAAACCCTTTATAGTTGCCAATTTAAGGATACTCCTAAAAGTCTTATTTTACATATGAAAAACAATTGTTAAGCGCATCAAATCAATTTCTACATAATTCTGTAGTTATCACGTTATAACCATTAACACGCGACGGTTGTATCTCGGCCAAAGCCAGGCGAAATGTTAATGAAATCCAGAGTATCTTGCGACTTCTCATTGATGAGACACGTCTTGTGTTTAGCAAATCACTTTTCCACGGAATTTCTGGGGTCCATGAGTGCATTTTATCCGGCAACGTGATCATAATGAATTCGATAAAAAAAGTACGCCAGACAGATCTCCTTTTTTTGGGGGGGGGGGGGGGGGAGGTGCTGAACTGCGGAAACCTAATATTTCCTTCACGATGCTGTGCCATTTGCACGAGTGGAATTGCATCTTTCTTAAAGCAAACTTAATGTAAGAAGACATCGAAGAATCCCGACTTACTCAAGTTGTTTACGGCAAGCGCCGGAGAGTCAGAGACAAAAATTTATCAGAAATTTTTGGGGTAATTCCTCTGATTTTAACAAGGTCGCTATAATAGCAAGTATGATAGATATTGTAAGAAATATACAACTTTTTTGAAAGACATATTTCGGCATGCATATGCCATCTTCAGTCAATGAGTAACCGAGTGTGAACAATTATGTAGTATACAAGTAGATGAATAAATTATTTACAATATGATGTAATACAAAAGCGGGTACTAATTACAACGTGACACCAAAACATCAAAGGTGTAAGCTAGAACGCTAGAAAAGTGTTGTAATGATGTAATTGAAGAACAACAAACATATGAAACATATGAGTGAACTGCGGTTATGAGACGTATATAAGAACGATCCTTCGCAGTAAAGCACTATTTGAGCAATAGTGGAAATCAGACCTGAAAAAAACCAGACCTGTTGTTCGATTTATCATCTACGGGTTTATATCGAATTAATTTGATGGCCTGCTCCCAGTTGGCTTGTTAGCTCAATTGGTAGAGCGCTGCACTAGTATCGCAGAGGTCAGTGGTTCGAATCCCGTACAGGCCTGAAATTTTTTTCAGGTCTGATTTCCACTATTGCTCAAATAGTGCTTTACTGCGAAGGATCGTTCTTATATAAATGATGTAATTGTTTGTTAAGTTCAGGTTTGATTTTATTTATATAAAAAGCTTCTTTTAGTTTTAAATCCATTGAGTTGTTAATCCAGAATACTAAAACAAGAAGGGGAGTATTTGTTCTTACAAGAAGGAGATGTGTTGAAATGCTTAAAAATATGCGAGTTTTTATCGCTTTCCGTGTGCTCCTTTATCCTGGTAGAAAAGTGGCGAGCACTTTCGCCAATATAACGGGAATTACATCCCGCACAAGAAAATTGGTAAACTACCATGGATTTTAGAGCATCAGGAGCACGATCTTTAACACTAAACATGTTTTTAATTTAATAATTTGAATATATCAACAAAGTTGAAATGGTAAATTGGCCACCGTTACGATTATAAAAGCTGACGTTTCGAGCGTTAACCCTTATTCTCTTTGTTGATGACACAAATATATTTTTGTCCCACAAAGATTTTAATTTACTTCGTGAAATTTTGAACTCTGAATTGCTTCAATTAGCTCAGTGGTTTCAAGCAAATAAGCGGTCCATTAATTTTAAAAAATCGAATTTTATGATTTTTAGTCCTCGCCAAAAAAGGCAGACACTTGATATATCTATTCAAATTGACAACAATGTTATTGGACGTGTGAAAGAAACAGTATTTTTAGGTGTTATCCTTGATGAGCAATTGTCATGGAAGCCTCACATTCTTAGCGTTTCTAGAAAAATATCGAAATCAAGTGGTATCATTTGCAAGTCCGGTTTCTGTCTTTCCAAAACTTCCTTGCGCTCCTTATATTATAGTTTAGTTTACTTTTACTTAACTTATCGTGTTTCAGTTTGGGGATCGACATATCAGTCCAATTTAAATCGTATTATTATTCTGCAAAAGAAGATAATCAGAATCATATCTAAAGTTTCTTTTGATTCACATAACGATGTTCTTTTTAAACAACATGGGATCTTAAAATTCTCGGACATCTATTTCTACCTAATAGGTAAATTTATGTATCTGTTTAAAAGAGGCTTACTTCCTAATTATTTTCATGATATGTTTACTCTTGCTAGCCAGATACATTCTTATAATATAAGAAATTCCTGCTTTTTCTACATACCTCATGATCGAACTAATTTTCGAAAATTTTCTATTCGGTTTCAAGGTCCAAAGTTTTTTCAACACGCTAAGTCGGGAAATTCAATACTCTGAAAACATCTGCTTGTTTAGCAAAAGGCTTAAAAAAATTCTTCCCTCTTAGTTAAATACATTCTTTGTTAAGCTTCACACCTTTTTCTCTTTTTTTCTTTTCTTTTTGGCAACATAATCTAAATTTTCATTCAGCACCTTTGACTTGTATGGTTTATCCTATCGTTTAAGGAACCTGTACTTTATAAGCCCCCGGCTTCTAGTAGGCTTCCTTGCTGTTACCTCTTCAGTTCCTTTGATTTTGAAGTTAATTTAGTTAGAATTACAGTTCTTTTTATCTTTAATGTATCATAAATTTTGTATTCGGTTAATTTTTTTCTGGTAATGGTAAATAAAATGAATGCATGAACCTTCAGGAATTTCATTGATGATAAACCTTGACTTACTCCTAGGCCAACCTTGCTATTAGCCTGAACTTCTCTATACTGATTTTCAAAGGCTCTCACAAGAAAACGAGCGACCAAATTCGTAAATCTTTGTTTCCAACATTTTCTTATGCATTTTGATTTTTAAAATCAATCACCTGATAACCACATGCAAAAAATATTTCAGTCACAAATATGCAAATACTTTCACCTCAACACTTTAGACTAAAGCTTCAGGCAATGTTTTTCGCACGACAAAAAACGCGTGTGAAAACAAATCACAGAAGACTTTTAAACACACAGTTAAGGTTTAAGATAGACGTAGATGGGTATTTTTTTGAAGGACATGTATATATGTGGCGACAGATCAAAATGGTACATGGACCATCGACATAACCCGCGAGGATCATGAGATAACTTACCAACAATTTTTCTTTTTCTAAGCTTCAGTAAAAGTAGACAAATATGGATAAATTGGGATTCGAGAAAGGATCGACTACCATCATCACACAGACAAACAGGGAATGACTAATGGCTTGGAGATGGGATGCCCTCTGGCATTGAATGTAGTACGAAAATGTCTATTTTGACTAAATTCAGTTCTACTGTCAACAGAGTCAGGTTTCAGCGCCTTTTCCATCATTTAATCACGTACGTGATCAGAATTGATTAAACCATTTTTTTTTGGTTTTTCGGGTAGGTAGATACGGAATATTTCGAAAAGGAAATATTCTAGGTATGCAAATTCGATAAGATTTCATCAAGAAGTCTTTACATTAAATTAAACACTTTTAAAAGGCAGGCTTGGTTCTTTTGGTTATCTATCAAAATTGATTTTGGGAGCAAATTAGGGAAAAGCAGCCTATTTTCTTCATATATATAGTACAACAATCGGTTATGTAAGCAGATTATTTTACGACTTTTTCATATCAAATTTGTTTATGTACAGATATATTACGCGGTAGAATAAAAACCGCTGTACAATTCGGCCCATTTTGCATCAAAGGTGGGCAGATCAAAGTGTGTGTCATTATGACTTAGATCATACTTAAAGGTGGACAGTTTATACTATCCACAGCTTTCAGTTGTTATTTCATGGTGTTGGTGTTTACTGAGACAACCGTCATTAGACCAGGGAGCGAAAACTCAAAATCGTAGCATCCATTTGAAATAAAAATTACTGTATTTACTTTCATACATCGTGCATATTTAATCGCGGAACAAGATATGTGGTCAAAAGCGTCAAAACAACTTAATGGGGAGGACATCATTTATACACAATATCCACTAAAGACACAGGCGAGTGATCGACACAAACAGCAGATAGAAAATTTCGTTTTGAATGTTTACACTTCGATGATTCTCAACGCGACTTTAGGCAACAGCCTCTCAAATGATTCAGTTATCAGGTGAGCCACTTAAACTGATCTCGAAACGAAAACAAATTACGGAGGTGGTACACGTACAAAATTAAAAACTACATAGCCTTATATTGTTGTAAACGCGTACTTATAAAAAGTCTTTATAACGAGTGTTTATTTTTTAATTTTCGGAGTCTTTTGAATGGCGTAACGCGAAAGAAATGAGAGTGGACTATATCTACACAAACATCTTTGAATGATGATAACTCAATGATTTTACGATTGACGTCGGAGCGAGTAAGTTTGCTCATTCGGCTGTAGATGAATTTCCGTTTTCGCCAACGGCTAAAGTATACATTATGTACAATCTTACATGCATATAAATCGATAGAATTTTTTGGCGAAATCTTATTGTTGCATCACTAGTTCAGAATGGAGTTTTCTTATAATGCAATAAGTTATGACAACTGGTACATCGAGCGCGACTTGAAAGGCCAATAAATTGGAATATTTGCACATCGATTAAAGCGTTTTTTGTAATCATTCTGTTTCACATTATACGCTTTCCCATTCTGAATATCTTCCATACCAACAAGGGTAAATTATACAAAATAATGTATCCTAATTAAATTGTGGGGAGAAATCATTGTTATACAGACAAAGTTCTCGCGCTTTCTGGCAAGAACGGCGAGTTTTTAGACATACGTCGTCTGTTTGTCTTCCCAAGAATGTCGTTTAAAAGCGATTCTGAATACTTTTCTCAATTCCTTTCTGAAAATCTGCGTTTTCAAGCTATAAATAATAGGGTTCAAGGCCGACGAGCATAAAGCGAGAGTCTGAGCCCATTTCAAAGCTTTTCTGACAATGCGGCTGTTCTCACTGTGACGAAAGATCATCGGAGTTATGAGCAAAGGAAACCAGCAAATGATAAAGACGGCTAGGACGTACCCAATGGTTTTTGCAGCTATATTCTCCTTTTCAGGTTTGTTTTTTGAATCTTTCTTGATATGTTTAGCTTGCTCAGTGATGACCCTTGCTTGATTGTGAGCGATTGAATAAATTCGCACATAGATCGGAGCTATTACGAACAAGAGTGCGATTGTATAGTACACTGCGATTTGTTGAATAGATCGTACGAAACCACTCGGTATTCCCAGTGACAAAGACACGACCCAAATGGCGCAAAGGAGGAGAGAGGCGCTCTTGAAATTGGCTCCGAGCTGGTACTGCATCGGGTTAACGATGGCTATGTAGCGATCGATCGTCACGGCAGCCAAGTTGCTAATTGATGCCAGAACGGAGACAAATGAAAACACCTTCCGTGTGTTGCTGTATGCTGTATTTGGTGGCAAACCATACAGGAAAACTGCGTACATGAGCTGCGAAAAGACACAAACGAGGAGATCTGCCGCTGCTAAACTCGTTATGAACGTGTTAGAGACGGTGTGTAGTTGCCGTTTGCGTGCTATCACAACGAAGACAAGCACGTTGC
The DNA here is from genome assembly GCF_964205215.1 of Stylophora pistillata. Taxonomy (NCBI): domain Eukaryota; kingdom Metazoa; phylum Cnidaria; class Anthozoa; order Scleractinia; family Pocilloporidae; genus Stylophora; species Stylophora pistillata. The sequence continues at coordinate 19,319,629 of NC_142527.1, read as the reverse complement.
CCAAGATACCGCACAGACTAAAAAATACGTTTATGGTAGCGAGGAAGTAACGTTCAAAACTTGTCAGATCCTTCTGATATATGTAAGACCCATTTCCCGCCATGTTTCTTTTCCAAGCGAGAGTCTTGTTTCCTTGGAGAACACAGGTTGACGTTTGATCAGAGAGAGTTTCTGGGACAAAGCAGACTGCTGTTACATAATTGGGATGACCTCTATTTATTCTTGCGAGTTTCCGCAAGATGTTTTTTTTTTTTTTTTTTGTCACGGATTGACAGGTTCATAACGGTTGTAACAGTTAAAAAAAAAAAAGAATATCCTGTTCGCTGAGGGGGATCGAAAGAAGTCCCAAACCACATTTTAGAGACAGTCGCTGCGCATCGACCTGTTCTATACTACAACAATCTCAAGCAAGATGAGCTCATTGAAATACCATTTGCCGTCAAAGAGTTAACCTCTTCACTTTTCATTGCATATGAAAGGATTCGAGATTTCCTTGTTACTATTCTTGAACATACTTATGCGAAACGTGCAGAACCATTCATGACAATTTATAGCGAAAAACCAATTATCTGTCACATCATTATGCGTCAGGGATTCGGGTTACCTCGATAATAATACATTTGCACCTGCCGTAGAGCTTTAGGAAATATAGGGAGTTTATTTTTCAGTTTCGTAACCGAATAAGATATTTAATATAGAGGATAGAAAATGTGTATACTTTGTTTTGGAGAACTAAATTTTCTGCTTGAAAGGGTTAAGCAAATTTCCGAGGGATTATGTTGCAAATCCTCAAAAAAATGTTTATGGACTTTCTAGACGCCTTTCAGTCTTTGCATGCCTCATGAAACATAATATATTACTAGGTGGCTAGTTTATTTGCGAGGCAAAGTGTCCAATTTGTACGTTTTGCATTTTCTAATTGCACGGAGTCAAATAGGCCAAAAGGTTCCATAATCAAGGTAAATTTTTGATGGGATAATAGATTTTCCCTTTTCAAAGAACGAATGGTGTCTTATGAATGAATGCGCCTCCCTGCTTCAACAGACTAATTAGTTTGCGAGGAAGTTTCTCTTAAAACTGCGATACTGAAAAAGCGACAAAGAAACCCCGACGGCGCTTCCATTGACAGTACGATCCCAAAGCGGAAATGTAGAACTCGCTGACAAAATGCCTTATTTCTTCGCAATTTGCAATTGGCAAATAATTGCGTCTCGAGAGGAGATGCATCGGCCTCCTACTGAGCCAAAATCTAGATAGAAAGTCCTTTTTGACAACAAAGTTGAAGAGGAAATACATTTTAAACTTCAACTCGCTGAAGGAAACTCAACATATACTATGGGCCACGAAAGGCGACCAAATAACTGTTTAGTTCAGATCTTCCATTTATGCCCATTCTTAACTGGTGGGCACGAGACAGATGATATACTCAAACAAATTAAAAACAGGAGAAGACGACAACATGTTCACAGAAGGTGATGTTATGGTAAACTTTAACGTATGCAAATCGATGAAAGTGCTGTTTTTTCTATGAAAAATTAAATTTTTAATTATGACAAACTTTAACTGAAAATATCCGACTTCAAACTCGCCCATTTCCTACAAGCTATTTTATTATTATTTTTTTTTAATTCTGGAAACCAACTCAGACTACTCAAGGATATTAAAAATGCAGGCTTACAGAGATCAAAGGAAATACGTCAAAACGTCTCTCGATCAAGCCGTCTACATTCGCCGCTTTGTAATCTATTTCATTTTCTTGTTTGCTTGCATGGCTCAGTTTTAATTTTAAACAAGAAAATTCTGACAGTGTTCGCATTATGCTCTTAGTTAACCACACCAAGCGTAAAGTAAAGAGCACCATAACGCTTAATTTGTCGGAAGGTTTGTTTTTGACAGAGTAATTCTTTCTAATTTCTTCAAATTATCCTTTGCTAAAATGTGGCCACCCAACCGGAACCGCGATGTAAATTAAAAATTTGAAAGAAACCCAGACATGAAGAAATGAGCAGTTACGTTATATCTCACAAAGCATCAAAGGGATGTTTTCAAATTTCAGTTTTGATTGTTGTAAAAGCAGTCATAGGTTAATGTCACACACAAAAGAAACTCGGAAATGCTATAAATACTTGCTAGTTCAGATACAAGACAGTTTTACTACATTTTAAGTATAAAATCCTTAACCCCTCGTTGTTTTGATGGAATCTTAGTGTTGTATGGGAAGTACCTAAATATGTGTTTTAGCATTGGCATAACTTTTAGGAAGAAAAATAAAAGAACGAAGAAAAAAAAAAAGATAATGATAGGAATAAAATGCCACAATCTATAAACTGTCGTGGCGCAGATGAGGCCGAAAAATTGCAACAAAAAGTAAAAAAAAAACTAAATATATATAAAAAAAAGTGGGATAGACAAAAGCAGGTAAAACAAAAGTTCAGTGGCCTGTTGTATAAGAGGAAGATAACGCTATCCAACGGATAAATCGCTACCCGGCGGAAAAATGATAGTAAAACGTACTCCGCTATCCACAAGATAAAGATTTATCGACTGGGTAGCGAGTTATCCAACCTTCCAGCAACCGGAGCCAGATGTGCTTATGTGGAAAGAAATTGCATCTATGAAATTCCTCATATTGAAAGTGAATCAACTATCAACGCAATGACTGTCTTTCTCTGATGCTGCCGGTATTTCTTTAGTGTCTGCATAATTAATACGATGGACTGACAATTGTAGTTGAGTAAATAGCGTCCGTGGCTCAGAAAATGTAAAATGTACGTTTCGAATTCAATTGCTAGGTGGGCAAAGGAAGGTAGTCTAGAAAAGCCGGAATCCGGAATTCCGCCGGAATATTTCAAAGTCTGTTTTTTTAATTCAAAACGACTCCGATGATTTTCCGAAGAGTGTACGAGCTCCGAATATACTCCGATTATTAACGCTAAGATTATTCGATGGTTTCCGAAGTTACCCAGAGAGCCCTGAATTTTTGAAGGCTTGTTCTTTCAATTCTTTTTTTTTCTTTTTTCAAGATTTTTCCGAAGAGGGTATGTGGCTACCATTTTAATTCCGTTTCGTTAATTTCATTTCCGGTTGTTTCGTTACGTAATATCACGTGACTTATTCTCACGTGTTTTAGATTTTGAAGTCACTCGTTACGTTTGTTGTAGTCCTGGTATGGGTCACTGTATTTCCAATCAGGGTAAAACAGTTCTTTAACGTGCTTAAGGCACGTTTTTTAATAAAATGAGCCGCAAAGGTAACAGTGTACGAGCTCCGAATATATACTCCGAGGATTAATAGAAAACTGTCCGAGGGTCAGTCTGCCATTTACGCAATTTCAATTCCGGGAAAGCACCGGAGTCGTTTTGAATTAAAAAACAGACGTTGAAACATTCCGGCGGAATTCCGGCAGAATTCCGGATTCCAGCTTTTCCAGACTACCGGCAAAGGAAGACGTGGTGATAATTGCTGTGTAGGAGGAACTGCGAGTTGTTGACTAATGTATGAATGATAAAACTTTCCCTTGAGCTTTATTTCACGCTGGCCACAATGGATTCTGATGCTAATAATACACTACGCAGAATTTCACAGAAAAAACTACTTGCACTTTATACTGTTATTGAGACCTTTCTAACCCTGCTATTTACAGTTGATAAAGTGGTTATGAGAGGAAATGCAATCAAAAGTAGAATTAATTACAAACTAGACGCTCGAGGAGCGTTCACTCGGGCTTCATTTATTGCCATGGCATTCACACAAAACACGAGTACAATTATATCATACATAATAATTTCGTCGGAGCGAAGAGTTAACGCTCGAGACTTCAGCTTTTGTAATCGTTACGGTGGCCAATTTACCATTTCAACTTTGTTGATGTATCCAAATTATTTTGTTAGTCCCACCGACGCAGCCCCAAACAGTTTCTTTAGAAACTATCAGCCTTTAATCATTTATAACATACATAATATGCATGACGAGATCTGAATTGTTGTTCTTCTATTGACACTGTAACATCATTATGTTCATGTCTGTTAGTCATATTGACAACTTTTTCTAGTAGATCACAGTGTTCATCATGTCTTCTATTAAGCACGTACAACTCCATGCGAACAGCAAACCTCGCTTCTACAATAATAATTGTGATTATGTACGAAACACCAAATTGTACTTTACAAGCATTGAACCTAAAACCAATAACAGAAACAGGAAATTTAATGGAAGAGCTAAGCTTATAGATTTAACCTTACTATTCAAATTGTTTCTGTCAATATCCTCATCCAAAACACTTAACTTAACTTAACTTTATTTTTTATTTAGACACGGTAAATCTATCAGATAAATAATAATATTATTACAATCTATTATTACAATTACAATCTACTTTAATCTATGTAAACATGACCTCAAATTTAAAAGTGAAATAGAAAAAAATAAA